>NC_041231.1:73061986-73063236 GCF_002837175.3 Physeter macrocephalus
GTGCCACCAGGGAAGCCCTCCCTTTTTTTCTTGATGAGTCTGGCTAATGGTTTATCAATTTTGTTTATCTTCTCAGAGACCCAGCTTTTAGTTTTATTGATCTTTGCTATTGTTTCCTTCATTTCTTTTTCATGTATTTCTGATCTGATCTTTATGATTTCTTTCCTTCTGCTAACTTTGGGGTTTTTTTGTTCTTCTTTCTCTAATTTCTTTAAGTGTAAGATTATGTTGTTTATTTGAGATGTTTTTTATTTCTTGAGGTAGGATTGTATTGCTGTAAACTTCCCTCTTAGAACTGCTTTTGCTGCCATCCCATAGGTTTTGGGTTGTCTGGTTTTCATTGTCATTTGTTTCTAGGTATATTTAATTTACCCTTTGATTTCTTCAGTGATGTCTTGGTTATTTAGTAGTGTATTGTTTAGCCTCCATGTGTCTGTATTTTTTACAGATTTTTTTCCTGTAATGGATATCTCGTCTCATAGCATTGTGGTCAGAAAAGATACTTGATACGTTTCAGTTTTCTTAAATTTACCAACACTTGATTTGTGACCCAAGAATGTTCCATGAGCACTTGAGAAGAAAGTATATTCTGTTGTTTTTGGATGGAATGTCCTATAAATATCAATTAAGTTCATCTTGTTTAATGTATCATTTGAAGCTTGTGTTTCCTTATTTATTTTCATTTTGGATGATCTGTCCATTGGTGAAAGTGGGGTGTTAAAGTGCCCTACTATGCTTGTGTTACTGTCGATTTCCCCTTTTATGGCTATTAGCATTTGCCTTATGTATTGCGGTGCTCCTATGTTGGGTGCATAAATATTTACAATTGTTATATCTTCTTGGATTGATCCCTTGATTATTATATAGTGTCCTTCTTTGTGTCTTGTAATAGTCTTTATTTTAAAGTCTACTTTGTCTGATATGAGAATTGCTACTCCAGCTTTCGATTCCCATTTGCATGGAATATCTTTTTCCATCCCCTCACTTTCAGTCTCTTTGTGTCCCTAGGTCTGAGGTGGGTCTCTTGTAGACAGCATATATACGGGTCTGGTTTTTGTATCCATTCAGCCAGTGTATGTCTTTTGTTGGGAGCATTTAATCCATTTACATTTAAGGTAATTATCGATATGTATGTTCCTATTACCATTTTCTTAATTGTTTTGGGTTTGTTATTGTAGGTCTTTTCCTTCTCTTGTGTTTCCTCCCTAGAGAAGTTCCTTTAGCATTTGTTGTAAAGCTAGTTTGGTGGT
>NC_041231.1:73063407-73065762 GCF_002837175.3 Physeter macrocephalus
GTGTTTAATGTTGTCCCAGAGGTCTCTGAGACTGTCCTCAATTCTTTTCCTTCTTTTTTCTTTATTCTGCTCTGCGGTAGTTATTTCCACTATTTTATCTTCCAGGTCATTTATCTGTTCTTCTGCCTCAGTTATTCTGCTACCGATTCCTTCTAGAGAATTTTTAATTTAATTTGCTGTGTTGTTCATCATTGTTTGTTTGTTCTTTAGTTCTTCTAGGTCCTTGTTAAACATATCTTGTATTTTCTCCATTCTATTTCCAAGATTTTGGATCATCTTTACTATCATTACTCTGACTTCTTTTTCAGGTAGACTGCCTATTGCGTCTTCATTTGTTTGGTCTGGTGGGTTTTTACCTTGCTCCTTCATCTGCTGTGTGTTTCTATGTCTTCTCATTTTGCTTAACCTACTGTGTTTGGGGTTTCCTTTTTGCAGGCTGCAGGTTCGTAGTTCCCGTTGTTTTTGGTGTCTGCCTCCAGTGGCTAAGGTTGGTTTAGTGGGTTGTGTAGCCTGCCTGGTGGAGCAGACTGGTGCCTGTGTTCTGGTGGATGAGGCTGGATCTTGTCTTTCTGGTGGCCAGGACCGTGTCTGGTGGTGTGTTTTGGGGTGTCTGTGACCTTATTATGATTTTAGGCAGCCTCTCTGCTAATAGGTGGGGTTGTGTTCCTGTCTTGCTAGTTGTTGGCATAGGGTGTCCAGCACTGTAGCTTGCTGGTCATTGAGTGGAGCTGGGTCTTAGCATTGAGATGGAGATCTCTTGGAGAGCTTTCTCTGTTTGATATTACATGGAGCCAGGAGGTCTCTGGTGGACCAGTGTCCAGAAGTTGGCTCTCCCACTTCAGAGGCACAGGCCTGACACGCAGCTGTAGCATGAAGACCCTGTCAGCCACATGGCTCAGAAGAAAAGGGAGAAAAAAATAAAGAAAGAAAGAAAATAATAAAATAAAATAAACTTATTAAAATAAAAACTAAAAAAATTATTAAAAATTAAAAGAAATTAAAAAGTAATAAAAAATGGAAAAAAGAAAGAGCAACCAAACCAAAAAAGAAATCCACCAGTGATAACAAGTGCTAAAGACTCTACTAAAACAAACAAACAAACAAACAATAAAAAACGGACAGACAGAACCCTAGGACAAATGGTAAAAGCAAAGCTATACAGACAAAATCACACAAAGAAGCATACACATACACACTCACAAAAAGAGAAAAAGGAAAAAAATATATATATCTATATATATATTTAAAAAAGGAAGAGAGCAACCAAATCAATAAACAAATCTACCAATAATAATAAACTCTAATTACTAAACTAGGACAAACATAAAACCAGAAACAAATTAGATGCAGAAAGCAAACACCAAGTCTACAGTTGCTCCTAAAGTCCACCGCCTCAATTTTGGGATGATTCGTTGTCTGTTCAGGTATTGCAGAGATGCAGGGTACATCACGTTGATTGTGGAGATTTAATCCGCTGCTTCTGAGGCTGCTGGGAGAGATTTCCCTTTCTCTTCTTTGTTCACACAGCTCCTGGCCTTCAGCTTTGGATTTGGCCCTGCCTCTGCGTGTAGGTCCCCTGAGGTCTTCTGTTCTTCGCTCAGACAGGAGGGGATTAAAGTAGCAGCTGATTAGGGGGCTCTGGCTCACTCAGGCCGGGGGTGGCGGGGGGGGGGGGTGGGAGGGAGGGGTATGGAATGCGGAGTGAGCCTGCGGCGGCAGAGGCCAGCATGACGTTGCAGCAGCCTGAGGCACTCTCTGTGTTCTCCCGGGGAAGTTGTCCCTGGATCACGGGACCCTGGCAGTGGCAGGCGACACAGGCTCCTGGGAGGTTAGGTGTGGATAGTGACCTGTGCTTGCACACAGGCGTCTTGGTGGCTACAGCAGCAGCCTTAGCATTTCATGCCCGTCTCTGGTGTCCACACTGATAGCCGTGGCTCGTGCCCATGTCTGGAGCTCCTTTAGGTGGTGCTCTGAATCCCCTCTCCTCGTGCATCCCGAAACAATGGTCTCTTGCCTCTTAGGCAGGTCCAGACTTTTTCCCGGACTCCCTCCCGTCTAGCTGTGGCACACTAGCCCCTTCAGGCTGTGTTCACGCAGCCAACCCCTGTCCTCTCCCTGGGGACTGACCTCCAAAGCCCGAGCCTCAGCTCCCAGCCCCCGCCCATCCTGGCGGGTGAGCAGACAAGCCTCTCAGGCTGGTGAGCGCTGGTCAGCACCGATCCTCTGTGTGGGAATCTCTCTGCTTTGCCCTCCGCACCCTGTTGCTGTGCTCTCCTCCGTGGCTCCGAAGCTTCCCCCTCCGCCACCCGCAGTCTCCGCCCGTGAAGGGGCTTCTAGTGTGTGGGAAGCTTTCCT
>NC_041231.1:73066969-73083129 GCF_002837175.3 Physeter macrocephalus
AATGGTAAAAGCAAAGCTATACAGACAAAATCACACAAAGAAGCATACACATACACACTCACAAAAAGAGAAAAAGGAAAAAAATATATATATCTATATATATATTTAAAAAAGGAAGAGAGCAACCAAATCAATAAACAAATCTACCAATAATAATAAACTCTAATTACTAAACTAGGACAAACATAAAACCAGAAACAAATTAGATGCAGAAAGCAAACACCAAGTCTACAGTTGCTCCTAAAGTCCACCGCCTCAATTTTGGGATGATTCGTTGTCTGTTCAGGTATTGCAGAGATGCAGGGTACATCACGTTGATTGTGGAGATTTAATCCGCTGCTTCTGAGGCTGCTGGGAGAGATTTCCCTTTCTCTTCTTTGTTCACACAGCTCCTGGCCTTCAGCTTTGGATTTGGCCCTGCCTCTGCGTGTAGGTCCCCTGAGGTCTTCTGTTCTTCGCTCAGACAGGAGGGGATTAAAGTAGCAGCTGATTAGGGGGCTCTGGCTCACTCAGGCCGGGGGTGGCGGGGGGGGGGTGGGAGGGAGGGGTATGGGATGCGATGGAATGCGGAGTGAGCCTGCGGCGGCAGAGGCCAGCATGACGTTGCAGCAGCCTGAGGCACTCTCTGTGTTCTCCCGGGGAAGTTGTCCCTGGATCACGGGACCCTGGCAGTGGCAGGCGACACAGGCTCCTGGGAGGTTAGGTGTGGATAGTGACCTGTGCTTGCACACAGGCGTCTTGGTGGCTACAGCAGCAGCCTTAGCATTTCATGCCCGTCTCTGGTGTCCACACTGATAGCCGTGGCTCGTGCCCATGTCTGGAGCTCCTTTAGGTGGTGCTCTGAATCCCCTCTCCTCGTGCATCCCGAAACAATGGTCTCTTGCCTCTTAGGCAGGTCCAGACTTTTCCGGCTAGCCGTGGTGCACTAGCCCCCTTCAGGCTGTGTTCACGCAGCCAGCCCCAGCCCTCTCCCTGGGGTCTGACCTCTGAAGCCCGAGCCTCAGCTCCCAGCCCCCACTCGCCCCGGTGGGTGAGCAGACAATCCTCTCAGGCTGGTGAGTGCCGGTTGGCATCGATCCTCTGTGCGGGAATCTCTCCACTTTTCCCTCTGCACCCCTGTTGCTGTGCTCTCCTCCGTGGCTCCGAAGCTTCCCCCCCGCCACACCCCGTCTCTGCCCGTGAAGGGGCTTCCTCATGTGTGGAAACTTTTCCTCCTTCACAGCTGCCTCCCAGAGGTGCAGGTCCCGTCCCTATTCTTTTGTCTCTGTTTTTTCTTTTTTTCTTTTGCCCTAGCCAGGTACGTGGGGAGTTTCTTGCCTTTTGGGAAGTCTGAGGTCTTCTGCCAGCATTCAGTAGGTGTTCTGTAGGAGTTGTTCCAAATGTAGATGTATTTCTGATATATTTGTAGAGAGGAAGGTGATCTCCATGTCTTACTCCTCCGCCATCCTGAAGGTCTCTCTCCCCCTTAACTTTATATTAGACTCATTTGCTTATAACAGCACACTTCAAATCCTACTCATTTCACCAAACAGTGAGAACCAGTATATTATGTTCCAGCTTATGTCCAGATACTATGGATGTGGATATGATACAGTTACTTGAGAAACTCACAGTTTTGGAAGGGAGATAAACATATAACTATGTAACTAATTGCCATAGTTCTTTTTTAAACAAAGCAAGGTATAAATCGAATGAACTGTGACTATAACACAGTATTCTACATACTATAATAGAATTCTATATGAAGTGACATGAGGGATATATAAAGTAATGCAGACGAGGGAGTAGTCATTTTTGCCAAATGGAAATCAAGGTGTTATATTTACCTACTCTCTCAGGTGGACACAATGTGCCTCAAAAATGACGTAACCATAAGGCATTTCCATGGTGATAAAAAAAACAGGAGAGTTGTGCTAATCCACCACTGATCGTTTAACATTACTTCTAGGTAGCTTTGTTGTGATCTGAATGAATATTTTTGTACAGCTACTTGTGAACTTAAGTACACCCTTTAATTGGAAAAATGGATGCATGTAAAATTTGAATGCAAGAGTAGTTTACTTTTCCACCAGATCCAAGTGGAAACATTTGTTTTACATGCCATGCTCTCTTCCATTTGCTCATCTAATCCTCATATATTATCTCATTTAATTTCACAAACATCAGTTTATTGTATCAGTAACTGATATTATATCTCTGTTTTAGCAGGTGGGGATACAAAGTTTAAGTAATTGGGCCAAGGTCACGCTAACAGCAGTTAAGTAGTAAACCAGGCATCCTCTCTTTAGGAAACCTTCCCTCCAGCCCTTATTTGGTCTAAGTGCCCATCCTCTGTACTATTACATCATGTGTACACCTTTATTTTAGCGTTTACTGAAATAATGATGATGCTTACTATGTGCCGGGTACTGTTTTAAGTATGTTCTGGGCATTAACTCATTTAAGCTTCATACCCCTTTTAGAGACGTAATATCATTAATCACAGTACTTTATAATTCAGGAAACTAAGGCCTAGAAAAGTTAAGTAATTTACTCAAGGTCACACAATTAATAGTCATGGAACCAGGATTCAAACCCAAGTAGTTAGGTTCTAGAGTGCATGCTCTTAACCCCCAGGCTGCTGCCTTCCTTCATACCACGCATGCTCTGCTAACATCGAGAGATTCTAGATGACATAGTTTTCAGAACTCACCAGTGCAGTTATTGTGTGTGATATCACTTTGTATTCTTTATGAAGTGAACACAAGAGAATTTTTCTCTCATGGGGGGAAGGGGGGTGGTGGGTTGAATTGGGAGATTAGGACTGACATATATACACGACCATGTGTAAAATAGATAGCTAGTGCGAACCTGCTGTATAGCACAGGGAGATCAGCTCAGTGCTCTGTGGTGACCTAGATGGGTGGGATGGGGGGGGTGGGAGGGAGGTCCAAGAGGGAGGGGATATATGTATACATATAGTTGTATACATATAGCTGTACACTTCGTTGTACAGCAGAAACACAACATTGTAAAGCAACTATACCCCAATTAAAAAATAAATTAAAAATTTTAAAAAAATTTTTAATAAGAAAATTTTTCTCTCTCAGCCAAATGCCATGAAACACTTGGCTACTCTTGAGTAACTGATATGTTTTCTCCTTATAGGTGATGTGAATTACATAACTGGCTGTTTTCTCCTTGCACTCTGACTGCCAAGAAGCTCTGAGAAATTGTGGCTCAGCATTAGTAACGGGAAGGACCCTTGGCCTGCATATCTGTATTCTGTTGGTTTGAAATTTTTCAAAATAAAAACCTGGGGGAAAACAGTCTAAATTCTTCTTTATTTTCTAAATTATTGATATTGTACATTTATTTTATAATTAGAAAAAGTAAACTTTGCTTTTAAAAGAAAGGTTGCAGCTTTGCATGATTTCGCAGGCTTTGACTCTGTGGACAAGAACTAGTTTCAGGTTGAGCTCCATGAGTTCAATATAGAATCCTATAAAACCAGGACTTCTGTGACCTTGAAAGTCCAGATCAATAGAATTGGTGTTCAGACAGATCAGAAAGTATTTCAAGTAGCATAAAACAGGCAAGTTGTGGCCCTCCTTATTTTTAAACTAAATAATTTGAAACCATTTAATTTGTATTATTTGAACATATGCTGTCTTGCTTTGGAGATAAGAAAGTCAATCTTCCTTAATGCTGATGATATTTTATTATAATTAACTTTAATGTACTGTTGATTTTGTGGTTTAGCATTTGTCAGAAATGGATGAAGATCACCTGTTCTAAAACTAAAATAATTATTTTGGTACATGTCCTGAAATTTAACTGGTTTAGATCCAGTAACTCAGTATCAGATTCATTTCTTTACTTAAGGGTATGTTTTGCAAGGAATTCTTCCAGGTAGATTTACTGAGCAGTCACTTTGCTAAAAGCCATACATTTCATGGGAGGCTTATTCAGATTTTTCTTAGCGAGAGTCAGCAACTGATAATTTCTTCTTTGAAAATTTTTCCATCCAAATCTTCATCCTCCAACAGGACATTCAGTTGCCTAAAGGGTGGGCAAATGCTCCACACCCAGCCAGCAGATTGTTGCCAAGTGGTGTGCGAGCATCTGGGCTTGCCAGGTTTGAAATCTATTCATCTCTTAACATTGGTAACTAATGTGAACTTTGTTTAAAAAAAAAAAAACATGACTTGTCTGTGAGTTTGCAGACCCTCTGCTCTATTGAGTATAACTTTACAAACTTGAATACTTTATTCTTCTTATTTTGGAGAATTGGTTTTCTTAAGGAAAAGCCTGGACTGCCTGCAGGCTCCCTCTGTACACCCCCATGAAGAGAGAAATGTTCCTATTTAGGTGAGAATCTCAATGGGATGACTCACTCTTCACAAAAGGCTGTCAGCCACCCACCATCTGCTGATCAGATTACTGAGTTCTCAACAATATGTATCTGCTTTTAGTCAGCCAGGGTATTAGCTGGTCCATCAGAAAACTGCATCCCTGACCACATTGTCCTGAGCTCATACACACAGAAACATTTCTCACCCTCTACCAGGAGTGTTTTACTGATTTGTCTTTTGAATATTGTGGCTTCTACATACATTAAGGAATTCTAGAAGAGACAATTCCACAGAGCCCACTAGTGCATTTGCTGTAGAGCTATTGTGCACTTGGTCATTTTATGTTCTTTATGGAAAATCCCATGAGAGAATTTTCTTTCAGAGCCAACTGTCAGGAAATGCTTGACTACCTTTGAGTAAGTGATGTGTCTTCCTTACAGACAAGTAGTTTATGTAACCAGTTTATGTGTTTCCCTTTTCACTTTCATCGTCATGAAGCTCCAAGTCAAGTTTTAGCTCAGCTTTAGTGCTTACATAGGAACTGTGGCCTGCAAATCTGCGTTCTTATTCCCTGGTCCTGATCTATCTATCTATCTATCTATGTATTTATTATTTTTTCACTATTGTACTTTTTAAACTTTTAATTTTATATTGGATTACAGTTGATTAACAATATTGTTGCAGTTTCAGGTGTACAGCAAAGTGATTCAGTTATATATATACACGTATCTATTCTTTTTCAAATTCTTTTCCCATTTAGGTTGTTACATAATATTGGGCAGAGTTCCCTGTGCTATACAATAAGTAGGTCCTTATTGCTGACCTTCTATTTAAATTTGGGTTTTCTCTTGCTCAGATTTATTTATAATTTTCTACATTATGTGTATTATTGCACTAGCCACCTCAGGTTGATCATGGAAAAGCTAGGGAAATAAGTGATAATTATGCTTAATGATGACTACCTTATAGTCCCTTACCCTTACTTCAGGCAAGAGTTAAAACTCATTGATCCTTCCATGCTGATAAAAATGTTTTGTTTACAAGTTCTTTAGGGTTTTACATCAAGTAAACCAACAGAACAATGAATTATTTTCAAAGAAGTTTTAATATTATTGCAAATCTAAAGAATGTCACTTTTAACTTTGCTTTTGTTCTTCTGAGGAAAGTAGATAGGTAAAGTAACGGCTGGTAAGCATAAGTGGGAAACGTCACGTCCCAAATTCTCCAAACGCTATTCTCACAGCCTCTCAGTATATTCTTCCAGTTGGCCCCAATATGAAGAATTAGCTTTCCTATATCTAATCTATGATTATTTTTTGTTTTAAACCCTTTTTAACCTCATGTATTAGTGATCTGATTTGTATACACTGGTGATATTTGCACATATACACTTTAACTGAAGTTACATGGAAAGATATTAAGCAAGACTTATTGTCTTAATGCACCTTTTATATTTGCTAAATTAAAGGTAGAAAGATAATTGAGTACCCCCATGACTATTAGGTATTGCTCTTAGACACTATATGCCTATGATTTAATATTTTAATCCTGTATTTATCTTGAGAATAGGACAATAAAGCTGCTTTGTAAGTGTAAAGATTTAAAATGTTTGTCCAGGAAACACTTTTTGTAATCCTGTTTTGGCATTTCTTCTTTTCTTAATATACCAGGAACCTCAAAAATGGAAGTAGTGCAGGCCTATTTCCTATTTCAGTTTTTATTTACTGGGCTACTCTGTGTCAGGCACAAAGGGGATACAGAGATTGAAGATGCAGTTCTTGCTCTCAAGGACTAACAGTCTAGAACTGTGCTGTCTAATATGGGAGCCTCTAGCCATGTGTGGCTATTCAAATAAATTAAAAATTCAGTTCCTCAGTCATACTAGTCACACTTCAAGAGCTCAGTATCCACATGTGGCTAGTGTATTGGAGTATACATGGAGAGTACCTTTCTATCAATGCAGAAAGTTCTATTGGATAATGCTGGTCTAGAAATCATGTGGGAATCACAAGGTAGAGCAAGGTGATTTCAGACTAAGAAAGATCATGTGTGAAGTGAGCATAAGAATGACTTGGGGGGCTTCCTTGGTGGCACAGTGGTTGAGAGTCCGCCTGCCGATGCAGGGGACACGGGTTCGTGCCCCAGTCCAGGAAGATCCCACATGCCACGGAGTGGCTAGGCCCATGAGCCATGGCCGCTGAGCCTGTGCGTCCGGATCCTGTGCTCCACAACGGGAGAGGCCACAACAATGAGAGGCCCGCATACAGAAAAAAAAAAAAAAAAAGAAGAATGACTTGGGGGCACGTTGAGTCCTGCCAGAGATTCTGATTTGAGGAATACTATGGGAGTGTTTTTAACAAATACCCCAGGTGATTGCGATACAGAGGGTGTATAAACTACATTGAGAAAAACCAATGTAGGGTAAGTGGGAATAGCTCAGTAGAGTGATTCTGAACTTTCTACCTAAATGGCATCTGGGTGCTTGTGCCAATTTAAATTTGATTTAGAAAGAAAAGAGTCGTGGGACTACATTTGTACCTTAAGAGTTATGGAGCATTTTATACCCATTATGTGTCTGAAGACATATTATTATAAGAGCCTTTAATTTGTCATGTATACTTTAAATACCTGAAAAAAGGTATGTGATAGTTTCAGTCAAGATAGGCTAGGCTATGCAACAGTAAAAAAAAAAATAACCCCAAAATATCAGTGGCTTTTTCCAGAAGGAAAAGAGAAAACTCTGGAAGCCTCACACTAACAAATTCTTCAGCTCAAAAGTGACAGACACCATTTCTACTCACAATTCATGCCAGCATTAATCACAGAACCAACCTTAAGGAAGTCTGGAAATGCATCCTATGTGACCAGAAGAGAGGAGAACCAGATATCAGTGTGTAGCACTAGTGATTACCCCCATAATGGTAAAGGAAACATGGTGATCAAGCTGCAAGAGAGATGAGACCTCCAGAAACACACAGCAGGGTGGTGAATGGCAAAGACGTAAAGGACTAGGATGAACTTTCAGAAAAATTCTTGGCTTGGAGAAAGAAGCCAAGATACAATGACCAAGAACAGAATGCTGAGTTAGTGTTTTCTGAACAAACATCCTTGATTACCTCTCTCTTCTAGAGAGCCTTGATCCTGCAAGGGATCTTATCTGATGCTTCCGATTCTTTCTTGAGAAGCTAATGTAGAGCATTATGATAGAGGCACAGGGACACATCTGTGTGCTAATATGACTATGCCAGAGAAGGTCTAGGGAGCCAGCAGCCTCGGAGGAGTCCTGCCTCTTTCTGAACCTCGGGTGAAGAATGTTCAGTCCAGTGGCTGACTGAAAGTCCCTTTCTATACCTCAATAAAGGCAGCTCTTGAAGAAGCCATTTATGCCACTGACACCAGGAGTTGCCTGTTCTGCAACTGCATCATTAGCTGTAGCTGAGATAATCAGTGGACATGCAGTGTGAGGGAGAAATAAACCTTCCTTGTAAGCCACTGAGATTTGGGGGATCATTTGTTACTGTAGTATAACCTCATCCACACTGATACTATGCTTATTCTTTCAGTATCTATGCAGATGAAGCCACTGAGATTCATCAGGCAGGCAATGATGAATTAAAAATGGGAGATAATGGAGAAATATCTATTCAAAAATACTATTGGGTGGGCCAAAAGGTTCGGTTTTTTCCATAAGATGGCTCTAGTAGCACTTAGTTGTCTTTAACTTCATTCGAAACAATTTTGTTAGATTGTATGTGACAGCTGTCATATCAGCATGCATTTTTAAAAAGATCAAAATGGGTGAATTTTGGTGTAGCCATTTTAATATTGAATATGGAAGAAAAAAGCAACAGTTTGGGTATATTATGCTTTATCATTTCAAGAAAGGTAAAAACGCAACTGAAACGCAAAAAAACTATTTGTGCAGAGTATGGAGAAGATGCCGTGATGGATCGAAGGTGTCAAAAGTGGTTTGCAAAGTTTCATACTGGAGATTTCTCACTGGACGATGCTCCACAGTCGGGTAGACCAGTTGAAGTTGATAGCAATCAAATTGAAACAATAATTGAGAACAATCAACGTTATACCACACGGGAGATAGCGGACATACTCAAAATATCCAAACCAAGCATTGAAAATCATTTGCACCAGCTTGGTTATGTGAATTGCTTTGACGTTTGGGTTCCACATAGGTTAAGCCAAGAAAACCTCTTGACCATATTTCCACATGTGATTCTCTACTGAAACATAATGAAAACGTCTGTTTTTAAAACAAATTGTGATGGGCAATGAAAAGTGGATACTGTACAACAGTGTGGAATGGAAGAGATCATGGGGCAAGTGAAATGAACCACCACCAACCACACCAAAGGCCAGTCTTCATCCAAAGAAGGTGATGTTGTGTATATGGTGAGATTGGAAGGGAGTCCTCTATTATGAGCTCCTTCCAGAAAACCAAATGATTAATTCCAACAAGTACTGCTCCCAATTAGACCAACTGAAAGCGGCATTCAAATTAGTCAGAAATTTTTTTAAGTCACAAAAAATTTTTTTTTAAGTCACAAAAAGCGTGCAGAATTAGTCAGCAGAAAACGCTTAATCTTCCATCAGGATAACGCAAGCCCACATGTTTCTTTGATGACCAGGCAAAAACTGTTACAGCTTGGCTGGGAAGTTCTGATTCATCCACTGTATTCACCAGACATTGCACTTTCAGATTTCCATTTATTTCGGTCTTTACAAAATTCTCTTAATGGAAAAAATTTCAATTCCCTGGAAGACTGTAAAAGGCAGCTGCAACAGTTCTTTGCTCAAAAAGATTAAAAGTTTTGGGAAGATGGAATTATGAAGTTGCCTGAAAAATGGCAGAAGGTAGTGGAACAAAAGGGTGGATATGTTCAATAAAGTTCTTGGTGAAAATGAAAAATGTGTCTTTTATTTTTACTTAAAAACAGAAGGCACTATTTGGCCCACCCAATATATTAGAGGAACTGACAGGTGGGATTTCTTGATTAAGGCATAGAGAGGAGAGTATTTAAGGTTCTCAGGCTTCTTTAGATGTGGGCAAGAATTGGGAGAATTCTGTCCCAATATCATGAAAGGGGGTAAAACCAAAGACTGATCGAAAGACTAGAGAAATATTTCTAAAACCTATGACAGAAAGAGAGTTAAGGAAAATAATCCAAAGAAAAAATGAGCAAAGGAACTAAAAAAGCATTGCATAAACTAGGAAATACAAAATGCCCCAAAATATGAAAAAATACTCAACTTCATTTATACCGAGGGAAATTCAAATCAGATGGGAGTGTGAATTGTTACAACCTTCCTGGAAAGTAACCTGATGGCATCTATTAAAATTTAATACTTACCCATAAATCTTCTTAAGTCTGTTGTCCCCCTCCTCAAAAAATTCCAACATATAAAACACACGCACACACATTTCCTACAGCACTATTTATAATAGGAAACTGGAAACTAGAATGTCCATTCATAGAGGAATGTTTAAATGAATTACGAAACATCTATACTATGGAATACTACTTGGTTAGTAAGAAGAATAGGATCGATAGATATAGACCTTTAAAGATGTAATTGATACATGACTAAGAGGAAAAAAGGCTAGTTCCAGAGTGCCATAACAGCATGATGTCATATTTGTAAAAAAAAAAAAAAGGGAAATTTTAAACTTATATATTAGTTTTCCCTTGCTGCTGTAACAAATTACAGCAGCAGAAAGATGGTGGCTTAAAACAACACATGTGTTTTCTCTTAGACTTCCGGAGGCCAGAAGTCCAAAATCAGTGTTGCTGAGCTGAAATCAAGGTATGGGTAGGGCCACACTTTCTCGAGTTGTTAGACAAGAATTTTCTTTACCTTTTCCAGCTTCTGGTGGCAGCCAGCATTCCTTGGCTTATGGCCACATCATACCAATCTCTACTGTCATTTTCACATCATCTTTTCCATTTCTATGTCAAATCTCCCTCTGTCTCCTTTTTTTTAAGATTTATTTTATTATTTATTAATTTAATTTATTTATTTTTGGCTGCATCGGGTCTTAGTTGCAGTGCGCGGGCTTCTCTCTAGTTGTGGCATGCAGGTTTTCTCTCTCTAGTTGTGGCGCTCAGGCTCCAGGGCACGTGGGCTCTGTAATTGTGGCACAAGGGTTCCAGAGCATGTGGGCTCTGTAGTTCACGGCACACAAGCTCTCTAGTTGAGGTGCGAGAGCTCAGTAGTTGTGGTGTGCAGACTTAGTTGCCCCGTGGCACGTGGGATCTTAGTTCCCCGAACAGGGATCAAACCCACGGCCCCTGCATTGGAAGGCAGATTCTTTACCATTGGACCACCAGGGAAGTCCCTCCCTCTGTCTCCTTCTTAGAGGGACACTTATGATTACACTTAGGCACATCCAGATAATCCAGGATAACATCCTCAAATCAAGATCCCTAACTTAATCATAGGCACCATGACCCTTTTCCCATATAAGGTAATATTGACAGGCTCCAGAGATTAGTATCTAGTATCTGGATATTTTGAGGGCCATTATTCAGCCTACCACAACATGTTTATACTGATTTATGAACTTAGAGAATGATGTTGAAGGATAGATATACACCAACTTTTTAACATAAGTTTCTTTCAAATGGATGTGGTTGGGGAAGGAGAGGGAAACTATTGACTTGTTCTATATACTTTGATTGTTTGACTTGCTAAAAATAATAAAATAGAAAAATTTTGATAAGAGAAGAAGAGCAAAAATTTCAGGTAAATGCAAACAAAAAGAAAGCAGAGGTAGTAATATTAATTTTAGTATAATGGAATTCAGAAGGAGGGGGAGTAGGAGGGGAAGAAGAAGAAGAGGATGAAGAAGGGGAAGAGGGAGGAGGAGGGATTTAATTGCATAGCAGGTGCTATGGAGGATTTTAACTGAACTCTCAGTGACTTTGATCTTAACCGTTTTAAACAGAACTTAGTATCCGATAACAGAAGATACATATTGTTCTTGTCCAAGGAACATTCACAAACATCAAGCATATGCTTGTTCACAAAGAAAATTATAGTAAATTTCAAAAAGAAACGATACAGTTCGCATTCACTGGCCACAATGTGATAAACTACAATTAACATCAAAAGGATAGCAAAGTAAAATTTATCTTTTGAGTTAGAGGAAATCAAAACTCAAATTACAAAACAAAATTATAAAGGAATAGCAATGAGAGCCTACACAGCAAAAACTGTTGGTATGTGGACAAAACAATTCTGGGGAAAAAATAACATTTTTAAATGCACTTTTGAGATTTAAAAATAGTGTCAATAAGTAAACCAATCATTCCAGTTAAGAAGTTAGAAGAAAGAACAAGATAAACTAAGAAATTTGGGGAGGAAAGATAGAAGTGTGTCAATCAGTTATTGCCACAAAAATGCTGTGTAACAAGCATGCAAAAAATCTCAATGGCATACAATAAGCATTTATTTCTTGCTCATGCTGATCAGCTAAGATCACTGTGGGATCTTAGGCTGTGGGATACCTGGGATGGCTCTCTCTCTGCACCAACTGTCCCATTCTGGAATCCAGGCTGGAAGGGCAGTGGCTCCCTGGAGCATGTTCTTCTCATGGTGATGGCAGCCCAAGGGGTCATTTTAGAGCAAAGGAAGTGTAGTGGGCACATGGCCATGGGACCTACTGGACCTATCACACACTGTACCACCCAGAAGCTGCTGCTCTGAGACAGTGATGAAATGGTCTTTTGAAGGTGCAGCTGAGGTGCCAGCTCAGAGATGATACCCTGTAATGATAAGATGCCAACTTCCAGGACACATTATATACCCCAAATCAATTATCATTATTAGTCCTATGCTCCCAATAGGTATCATATGGGTTCAGGAACTACGGTGGAAAGTATAAGCAGCCCCTCTTACCATCATTGCTCCAGTTATCTGTTTGGAGCATTTGTGCTTCCTATGCCCACAACTCCAGGTTCTGCTTGTCTAGAGGTCCTTCTTCTAAAAAGTGAGACACTTTCACCAGGGCACACAATATGAGTCCCATTAATTTATTTTATTGTGGTAAAATATACAAAACAAAGTTTACCATTTTAACCATTTTTAAGTATACAACTCAATGGCATTAAGTACATTTACACTGTTGTGAAACCATCACCATAATCCATCTCCAGAACTTTTTCATCTTCCCCAACTGAAACTCTGTACCTATTCAACGATCACTCCCCATTTCCTTTTCCCTCCAATCCTTGGAAACCACCATTCTTTCAGTCTCTATGAATTTGACTATTCTAGGTATCTCATATAAATGGAATCACACAGTATTATCTTTTTGTGTTTGATTTATTTCAGTTAGCCCAGCGTCCTCAGGTTCATCCATGTTGTAGCATGTTTCAGGATTTCATTCCTTTTTAAGGCTGAATAACATTCCATTGTATGTATATATCACATTTTATTTATCCACTCATCCATCAATGGACATTTGGGTTGTTTCCACCTTTTGGCTGTTGTGAATAATGCTGCTAACAAACACTGGTGTACAAATATCAGTTTGAGTCTCTGTTTTCTTTTGGGTATATATCCAGAAGTGGAATTGCTCAACATACGGTTATTCTATGTTTATTTTTTTGAAGAACTGCCATACTGTTCTACAGCAGCTGCACTGTTTTACATTCCCGCCAGCAGCGAACAAGGGTTCTAATTTCTTCACATCTTTGCCAACACTTGTTATTTTCTGTTTTTGTTTTCATTTTTATATAATAGCTACCTGAATGGGTGCAAATGGTATCTCATTGTGGTTTTGAATTTCAATCCTCTGCTCATTTTTTTTTTTTTTTTTTTTTTTTTTTTTGTGGTATGCGGGCCTCCCTCTGTTGTGGCCTCTCCCGTTGCGGAGGACAGGCTCCGGACACGCAGGTTTTTAACTGGGTTGTTTTTGTTGTTGTTGTGTTGGAGGAGTTCTTTATATATTCTGGATATTAACTCCTTATCAGATATATGATTTTCAAGTATGTTTTCCCATTCTGTGGGTTACCTTTTCACTCTGTTGATAGTGTCCTTTAATTTAAATTTTAAATTTAAATTTGTTTTAAATTTTAGTGAAATCCAATTTGTCTATTTTTTTCTTTTGTTGCCTGTTTGTTTTGGTATCATATCCAAGAAATTACTGCCAAGTCCAATGTCATGCAGCTTTCCCCCATGTTTTCTTCTAAGAGTTTTATACTTTTAGCTTTTACATTTGTTTGATATATTCTGAGCTAATTTTTACAGATGGTATAAGATAAAGGTCCAAATTCATTCTTTTGTGTGTGGACATCCAGTTTTTCCAGCACTATTTGTTGAAAACATTATCCTTTCCACACTGAATGCTCTTGGTATCCTCATCAAAAATCATTTGACATAGTGTGAAGGTTTGTTTCTGGGCTCTATGCTATCCCATTGGTCTATATGTCTGTCTTTATGCCAGTACCATGCTGTTTTGATTACTGAAGGCTTGTGGTAAGTTTTGAAATCAGAAAGTGTGAATCCTCCAACTTTATTCTTCTTTTTCAAGATTGTTTTGGCTATTTGGGGTCCCTTGAGATTCCATGTGAATTTTAGTTTGAATTTTTCCATTTCTGAAAAAAAGTCATTAAGATTTTGATAGGTTTTTAATTGAATCTGTAGGTTGCTTTGGGATTAATCCCATTACTTTTAAGCTTTGGTTGCTGCCCTGTTACTTTGGACAAGAAAAATCACCATTCTGGCAGTAGTAAGTGACCCTTATCATTAGGAAGAAGTGGGGCTGCTGCTACATAATGGGGGCAACTAGGAGTATGCTTAGCATCCATGTGACCCACTTAGGTGCCTGTTGGTATGCTCATGCCCAGTTTTAAAGACAAATGGACAAGTGCAGCAACCCTGGCTGGTCTGAAAAGGACATGTTGTCCACGGGCTCAGACCCCTCAGAGATGACAGTCTGGGTCACTCCACCAGGGTCACCACCTATATACTAGCAGAAGTGCTAGCCAAGGATGGTTTTGTTTGTTCTTTTCCTTTAGGTGTAAGGTTAGATTGAGATTTCTTATTTCCTGAGGTAGGCCTGTATAACCGTAAACTTCCCTCTTAGAACTGCTTTTGCTGTAACCCATAGATTTTGGATCATTGTGTTTCCATTTTCATTTGTCACCAGATATTTTTTAATTTCCTCTTTGATTTCTTCAGTGACCCACTGGTTATTGAGTAGCATATTGTTTAGTCTCCATGTTTGTGTTTTTTGCAGTTTTTTTCTTGTAGTTGATTTCTAGGCTAAAAGACTAGATCTTAATTATTCCCATCACAATAAAGAATTGATTATTATGTGACATGATAGAGGTGTTACTAACCCTATGGTGGTATTGAATCAACATACTGCACACCTTAAACTTACACAATGTTATGTCAATTAAAAAATTATAACACCTGCTTTTATCTTCTGAGCCTAGAACTTCCATTTTACTTATTTGTATGTATAATTTTAATATTCACTGGGGACAAAACCACCCTATAAACAGAAGGAATATTATTCTTTTATTCAAGACCTCCACAAGAATTGATCACCATTTTGGAAAATGATGTTTCCAACAGTAACATCATTCAATTTCTTTGAGTGACCAATAAAACACACCTGTTATCAGTATGCCTTTAAAGTTGTAACACTGGTACTTCCCTGGCAGTTCAGTGGTTCAGACTCTGAGGGCACTGCAGGAGGAATGGGTTTGATCCGTGGTTGGGGAACTAAGATTTCCCCATGCCATGTGGCGTGGCCAAAAAAATAAATAAGTAAATAAAGTTGTAACATTATAGCTCTTCAGGAATCATGAATTTAGTCTCTATTTTAAAATACCAAATAGAGTTATCAGTATGCTATTGAACAGTTTTACTTCTTCCATATATAAGAGAAAGCACCTGACTACTTCATTGTTTTCTAGTGTAGTAGTATCTGGTCATTTACATATTGAAATGCATATTTTATTAGAAATTGATTAAGTTCTCTCCTTTTTATTACAATAAAGGCATTGGACTGATCCTTTTTGAAACTGTGTATATAGGTAAGTTATATATGAATTTTCTTTTAGGATAGTGGGTGTGATAGATGTTATAAACATTCCCATGTTATAATAAGGAGGGTTTGCTAAGTCTGATATAGTTGAGAACCACAATCTCAGAACAAGTTCTTTGAGGGCAGGAAATGTCTTCTGATTTCTTACAGCACCCTTGCACCCACTAAGTTCTCAATATTTAATTTCACCCTGTTGCAGTTTCTGTTTCGCCTTTTCAGAAGCCCTTATTTGCTCCTCCATTCTGGCAGTTTCAATTTGGATGCAGTGTTTACCCTCATGTAGGTAACTGCAGTAAATATGATCTAAGTCAGAGTGGTCTCAGTCCCTCTGTCAATGATTAGAGTCAGGCGAGTGACCCAATTCTGGTTTGAGACATAAGGAGAATTCTGCTGATGAGCTTTGAGAAAGGTTTTACACTCATTAAAGACACAAAAGGAACAACAGTTTATTTTCTTTCACTGGACATTGTTTGCACAATGACACCTGGAATCATAGTAGGCGTTTTTGTTTTTTTTTTTAATTTATTTATTTATTTATTGTTGGCTGCGTTGGGTCTTCGTTGCTGTGCACGGGCTTTCTCTAGTTGCAGTGAGCGGGGGCTACTCCTTGTTGGGGTGCACGGGCTTCTCATTGTGGTGGCTTCTCTTGTTGCGGAGCACGGGATCTAGGCACGCAGGCTTCAGTAGTTGTAGCATGCGGGCTCAGTAGTTGTGGCTCACGGGCTCTAGAGCGCAGGCTCAGTAGTTGT
>NC_041231.1:73084177-73138981 GCF_002837175.3 Physeter macrocephalus
GTACGCGGGCCTCTCACTGTTGTGGCCTCTCCCGTTGCGGAGCACAGGCTCCGGACGCGCAGGCTCAGCGGCCATGGCTCATGGGCCCAGCCACTCCGGCATGTGGGATCTTCCCGGCCCGGGGCACGAACCCGTGTCCCCTGCATCGGCAGGCGGACTCTCAACCACTGCGCCACCAGGGGAGCCCAGTAGGCGTTTTTGATCGCAGGTATTATTAGCCTCCCAAACAACTGCTGAGAATGACAGTTTGGCAAAGATGGAAGGAAACCAGGGTGGCTGGTAGTTCTGAACCCTCTATCAACTCATTCCAGAACCTCTGCAGTGCTTATTACATCTGATAGAGTTAGTTCTTTTCTTCTTGTCAGCAGCATGCATCTTTACTCATATAACCCTCTTCACAAGCAGTTGTGTTGCCAAGGAATATTTATATACACTATGCAATCCTGGTCAGAATGCTGTATGGGGAAGCCGTAGCGATTCTCTCACAGTCATCAGCTCCTATTCAAACCATATGTATTATAACTGAGTCTCATGTAGGGTTCATAAGCAACTGATTTATTTTACATTGACAGTAAGCTATACAGTCTGGCTGTCCAATAATGGAAAACAAGAAAACTTCTTGTGCTCTAATTCACCCTTTCATGTCACCGCTGCTCAGATAAATTAATTTAGAAGTGAATTGTTCTAATCCCTAGCAAGGCCCAGTGATACAATACATATTTTTTCAATGCATACAGGGATCAGATTTAAAGAGTAGCAAGGGCTATCTTTTGGCAAGTTTTACTTAGCAAGTAGAGAAGGCTTTTCTCTGAGGAAAAAAGGTTTAAATTACTAAATTTATTAATCTAATAACCCTTCCACTTGGTAATGCTAGTACCCAAAATGTACCCGCACTGGTTTCCACAACTCATTTTTGATATTTGTCTTTTCTTCCTCTCTGCACTCTTTCTACCAAAATCCTTTATCCATTTACTTTCCTCTTCTCATCTTCCCGACCCTTCCTTATCCATAGAAACTATGTGCTTTGCCTGATGTATAGAATTACAACTATTCCCAGTTCTCAATGAGTCTGCAAGCCCCTTCAAAAATCCTTGCAGTACTCCCCAAGGGCAGATTTTTTTTTTTAAAGAAAGAACATGCTGGATAGAAGTTTACAAATTAAACACAGTCTTTTCTAAAATTTTATTTAACTTCAGTCTATAAGTACTGCTATTTGTTTGAACTGCTCCCATAAAATCCATTCCATCCAAAAAGGAAATGAAAGTGCTTCTAGCAGTGTAAGCACAGTTGGCAAGGCCTATCCAAACGTCTTCCACTAGAGTCCACAAAAAATCCAAATGTAGTTAAACCACAAACTGGATGTTCTTATTATCTGTGCCATAAGAGATTTTCAAAATCAGTTTGGTTTTTAAAACCTATCAAATGTCAATCATGGGGCTTCCCTGGTGGCACAGTGGTTGAGAGTCTGCCTGCCAATGCAGGGGACACGGGTTCGAGCCCTGGTCTGGGAAGATCCCACATGCTGTGGAGCAATTGGACCCGTAAGCCACAATTACTGAGCCTGCGCGTCTAGAACCTGTGCTCCACAATAAGAGAGGCCACGATAGTGAGAGGCCCGCACACTGCGATGAAGAGTGGCCCCCGCTTGCCACAACTAGAGAAAGCCCTTGCACAGAAACGAAGACCCAACACAGCCATAAATAAATAAATAAATAAATTTTTAAAATTAAAAAAAAAAATCATAGCAGGGAAGACCACTGAGCTGATTTCTGATAACTAAGTTATGTTATCACTGAACGTAATTTATCCTAAATGATTACTGGCATCTGGAAGACCTTGGGGTAGGGGCTCTTCACAAGAAACACAAGCACCACTTGCACAGGGACAACCAGGCATCCCCAGAGCAGCCGCATGCTCCAGACTTCCTCCATTGCTTCTTCCTCACCGTGGTACTCAGGCTCGAAAGCTGAGAGGACAATGCTCAAACTCTTTGAAGGTTTTTACAAAGAACACTAGTGAAGGAGGAATTGTGAGGTACTATTTTTTTTAAATTTATTTATTTTATTTATTTTATTTTTGGCTGCAAACTCTTTGAAGGTTTTTACAAAGAACACTAGTGAAGGAGGAATTGTGAGGTACTATTTTTTTTAAATTTATTTATTTTATTTATTTTATTTTTGGCTGCAAACTCTTTGAAGGTTTTTACAAAGAACACTAGTGAAGGAGGAATTGTGAGGTACTATTTTTTTTTAAATTTATTTATTTTATTTTTGGCTGCATTGGGTCTTTGTTGCTGCACGCGGACTTTCTCTAGTTGTGGTGAGCAGGGGCTACTCTTCATTGCAGTGTGCAGGTTTCTCATTGCGGTGGCTTCTCTTGTTGCGGAGCACAGGCTCTAGGCGCGTGGGCTTCAGTAGTTGTGACTCACGGGTTCTAGAGCGCAGGCTCAGTAGCTGTGGCACACGGGCTTAGTTGCTCCATGGCATGTAGGATCTTCCCAAACCAGGGCTTGAACCCGTGTCCCCTGCATTGGCAGGTGGATTCTCAACCACTGCGCCACCAGGGAAGCCCCAAGGTACTAATTTTTGAGGTATAATCTAAATACTAAAAATGATGATGAGATCTTGAGTCCTTAGCCTATTTATATTGCCTTGGATTCATTAAATTATTTTGCATGTCCACCTACTTTCTATCTCACAGGATACTGTGGAGGATTAAGGGAGATAAAGTATGTGACAGCCTAGTCCGTGTCTGCATACCCAGTATGTAATATTCCCATCCTCTTCCCCATCCCAAAATAAAGAGGTTAGTCCTTCAACTTTCAAAGTACTTTGTAAAGAAGAAGAAATTAGTTTTTCTATCCACATCCTTGTCAGCATAATTCTGAATTTCTCCCAAGAGTAACTTTTCTTTTGTAAAATAAACTTTATACTATTTGAAATATACATGCAGCTTCATTTTTGTTCGGGGTTCTTTACTTCCCATTCTGAAAAGTTACTTCTGAGGAACTGAAACCCCAGAAGGTAATCACAACAAAAACATATTAAGTGGTTTTTTTTTTTTTTTTTTTGAAAATGATGATTCAAAGGCAGACTTGCATCTCGTCAGAAGATAGAAGGCAAATGCAGCCTCTGAACGGAATTGTTCTAATTATTGCCTAAAAAAGTAGTTATACAACTACATTCAAGGACATAAGACAAAGCACTACTTTAAAACTAGAATGACTGAACAGTTAGGTGAAAAACATAGCTGAAATAGGAAAGGGAAATAGACTTAAGAATAATTTGAATTGAGACAACAAACCATCAGTCCTAGTTGCTTCTGTTAACTGAATATCTTGAATCACATTGTCTCCTTTTTTACCTTCCACAATGTCTTCACTGAAATCTCAAAGCAGCATTCTCACAGAACTAAATAATAGTTATCATTTTGTTAGGATTCAAAATTTCAATCCAGTAGCCATCAGGATCTTGAATAAATGCCAGGCCTTTCATTTTACCTGTAAAACAAAATGATTTTCATTATCGAAAAGACTTAAAAAATAAAACCTTAAAAATTTAAAATATATTTTTTATTAATTCAAATTTTAATTTGCATTTTAATTAATTACATTGTTTTGTTTATAGTTTTAACTTCAAAAAATTCTATTGTCAGTGTTGCCCAGATGCACGATTTTCAGAATGACATATTTTATCTTCTACACATAGCTGTAAACCAACTCTCCTGAAATAAACTGTGGGACTGGCTGCATCTTATAGTATCAGGTATTTATTTCACCTGCACAGTATCACTTCATGCTACTAGTTGAGTAGTCAAAGAATTGTCTTATTTTAAAGAGGATAAAGGAAATAGATAGGTGCTCAAGGGAGGAGGTAGCATGGCTTATCTACACAGCCAAAGGACCCAGATGCTTAGGTCATACACTATTCTATGTAACCCAAGCTCTGCCAATCAGATTCTTTCTCCCAGGAATCCAAAACTGGGATTGAGAGGTTAGTAGGTCTAGTAGTAGAGTTCTTTGCTTAAATGGAAAAATGTGACCTTGGAAATTTATTTTGGTACCAAGATGCTGAAGTAGTTTGACTCCTATCTCTGGTTCCTTTCTTCAAGATCAACCCCAGAGGAACACAGATTAAAAAAATAGGAAAAAAAAAAAAATACAATGCCCCTGAGGTGATAGTTGGGGAGAGGAATGGTGGGGGTGGGGTAGTGACTGTTTTAACCTGCTTTGTGTAGAAGGGGGTACTTTTGGCTGGACCACAAGGCAGTCCATCATGTCTGTGGGAGAATAAACAGGAGTTTTGTTAGTTTGGCTCTTGCTTCTCCCAGTGCCTTGGGCATTAGCACCTACTCCCACGGGGTGGGGGTGGGGGGTTGAAACTACTGGTTCCAATGTCCTCGGGAGTAGATAAGGGCAGAAAGACAGATGGGTACCAACTGATCTCCCAGAGGTTTCACTTTCCCCACCTCACAGAACTAAATAATAGTTATCATTTTGTTAGGATTCAAAATTTCAATCCAGTAGCCATCAGGATCTTGAATAAATGCCAGGCCTTTCATTTTACCTGTAAAACAAAATGATTTTCATTATTGAAAAGACTTAAAAAATAAAACCTTAAAAATTTAAAATATATTTTTTATTAATTCAAATTTTAATTTGCATTTTAATTAATTACATTGTTTTGTTTATAGTTTTAACTTCAAAAAATTCTATTGTCAGTGTTGCCCAGATGCACGATTTTCAGAATGACATATTTTATCTTCTACACATAGCTGTAAACCAACTCTCCTGAAATAAACTGTGGGACTGGCTGCATCTTATAGTATCAGGTATTTATTTCACCTGCACAGTATCACTTCATGCTACTAGTTGAGTAGTCAAAGAATTGTCTTATTTTAAAGAGGATAAAGGAAATAGATAGGTGCTCAAGGGAGGAGGTAGCATGGCTTATCTACACAGCCAAAGGACCCAGATGCTTAGGTCATACACTATTCTATGTAACCCAAGCTCTGCCAATCAGATTCTTTCTCCCAGGAATCCAAAACTGGGATTGAGAGGTTAGTAGGTCTAGTAGTAGAGTTCTTTGCTTAAATGGAAAAATGTGACCTTGGAAATTTATTTTGGTACCAAGATGCTGAAGTAGTTTGACTCCTATCTCTGGTTCCTTTCTTCAAGATCAACCCCAGAGGAACACAGATTAAAAAAATAGGAAAAAAAAAAAAATACAATGCCCCTGAGGTGATAGTTGGGGAGAGGAATGGTGGGGGTGGGGTAGTGACTGTTTTAACCTGCTTTGTGTAGAAGGGGGTACTTTTGGCTGGACCACAAGGCAGTCCATCATGTCTGTGGGAGAATAAACAGGAGTTTTGTTAGTTTGGCTCTTGCTTCTCCCAGTGCCTTGGGCATTAGCACCTACTCCCACGGGGTGGGGGTGGGGGGTTGAAACTACTGGTTCCAATGTCCTCGGGAGTAGATAAGGGCAGAAAGACAGATGGGTACCAACTGATCTCCCAGAGGTTTCACTTTCCCCACAACCAGGGTGAGGGAAAGACAATCCCAGAAGTGTCTCCTACTAATACTACTACTCCATCAGGGACAAAGGGGGGAAAAGGATCTGACTACAGAATGTGAAGTATTTGTTTAACTCTTATTTTCTGTCTCTGCTCAGCACATCTCCCTAAGAACATGTGGATTTTTAAGGACTGAGGTCTGGCCTTCCCCCATTCACACTGCCTGATGTTTGGAAGAGTGAATGGTTTCAGTTTCAAAAACACAAAACAAAACAAAACCCTCTGAGACCAAAATAATAAGAATTTGAGGAATATAACTATAAAACAAACAATGGATTATACATTCAAAGAGAAGAACAATTATTAAATCAATGGGGACCAAGAACTATTAAAACATGTAAAAGCAATGAGGAATATTCAATACGACCAATACGAAACAAGAACAAGAAAATATTAAAGGAGCCCAGCAAAAATTCAGGATCAATATCATAATAGCTGAAATTAATAACATAATAAATGAGAATACAGAAGATAAAAATAAGAACAGATACATCTGAGGAAAAATTAGCTAACTGGTATGCCAGTTTGAAGAAATCTCCCAGAAGGAAGGCAAGGACAAAGAAATAACAAATATAAAAAGTCTCTAGAACAAAACAGAAGAAACTATACGAAGGAACACATATCAGATTTTTCAGCAGCAACACTGGATGGGAAAAATAAGACAATATAGTTGTACTTTCAAGACTGAAGGAAAATAAACCTAAGATTTTATAGTCAACAAAACTGTCATTCATATGTATAAAGGCATGGTGCTGGGACATACAGAGCTTCAAGAGTTTTTCCTCACAAACCCTTTAAAAACAGTTTTGGTTGAGGTACTTAATAAAGGGACAGAAGAAAAATCTGAAAGATGCTGCAAGAGATCTATGGAGAAAAAATATATACCTTGATATATTTATTATCTTAAAATAAAAAGCCAAAGCCAAAGAAAAAGGAAAAATAAATCAATAATATCCCAGCCTGAGTAATAGGAACATAATGGAGGTAGAGGGAAGCAAGTTCTTTCCTCACTAGGGAGGAGGATATTTGGATATCAAATCTCCTAATTGGGAAAAAAAAAAGGATTGAAATGAAACAGTGAAATACTTCAAATGAAAATTAAATAATTAATTATGGTGGCAAAAACAGATCTAAATAAAATAATTATAATACATGTAAATCCAACAAAATCCAGATATATACTATGTCAAGCAATATACCTAAAACTGAAGGACATGCAAAGGTTGAAAAAGGATGAAAAAAAATTCAGGAAATTATTAACTGAAGAGACTTGGTGTAGTTACATTAACAGCAGATGAAACAGACTTTAAGGAACTTACTTTTTTGGGTGGTTAGATATACCTGAGAGAGTGAAAGCTGGTGGTCACTGAGAGAATGGTAGGGTCAAGAGGTGGAGAGAGAGCCTAGGTCCTTGATAGCTCTCTAGATCCTGTGACTAGTCCCATGTGAAGCCACCCTAGGTGCTGTCTTTCAGTTCCCTGAGATAACTAGGTATTCTTCCAATCATTTCCCTTCTTTCCTTAAGCTGGTTGGAGTAGAATTCCAAGCTACTTGCAACCAAAAGGATTTTACTACAACAGTACCCTCTGTGGGTGCTTAGTAAATGTTATATAACTAAACATAGGCCTGAAGAAAACAAGTAGCAGACTCACCATCATCAGGTTTCTTCACAAATTTGACTCCCAGTTCTTCAAATCTTTTACAAGCACCGTGAACATCAGGAACAGCAATTCCAATGTGACCTTAGGTAATCACCCCCAAAACAAGGCAGAGAGAAAGAAGGAAAAATTACAATAGGGTACCCATGTGCCACAAGCGGCTTCCAAAACTAGTTTATTTCAAAACATAAGGCATCTGAAAACAGACTGATTCAAGTTGGTTCAAAACCTATAATACATTAAAGAACAAGAATCTAACTGGCTGGGTATAATAAATTAATTAGTTGCTCTGAATTATAAGTTATTTAACATAGCCCAATACTGGCTCATAAATAGTTTGATCTGTTAAGAATAACCTACAGCACAAAAGAGTAACCATTTACTCATGCTTAAAAGGCTTATTATTGATACTGACTACATAGCAGCCAATTTAAATTGGTAATACTGTTGTTTGGTTGAGAGATTTTAGATCAAGGCAGAAGTGTATGCTGGCAGAAATCGGGATTATTATTAACCATCATTTTTGTTTTTTTGTTTTTTAAATTAAAACATCTACTGGAAACATAATACTGAAACTGAAAAGTAAAATCATTGTGAGAGAGTAAATGTAAAAAGTTTAGACTGAGATGATGAAATTAAACAACTCCTAAATAAAATTATTTGTGGAGAATAAAAATAACCATATTCCTAACAAATTGATTATACTTAATGTTTTAGATTGCTTACAATCATAAATAGGTACACAATGGAAAAATCACACAAATCCATGTTTATTACACACAAATAGGCAAACATACCAAATCCCCGAGGGTCTGAATTGCCACTGTGGTAACTCTGGGCCTCATCATCTTCAGTGCCCCAATTGCTACAAAAGGAGGGAAAACATAATTACAAGTGACCTGGAGAACAGATATTCTGAAAAGAAAGGTACAACAATCTTTGAAATCTTACCATGTATATATGCTACTTAATATACTTGGTCTAATCTCTGTTACTGTAAATATTAAGTTTTCAACTATAGAAAGAGCAAATGGGCAAAGAATGACTAAGGAGACAATAAAACTAGGCATCTGGATAAGAACAATAATTATAATAATAGCAACTATCATTTCTTGTGCTAAGTACTTTATACTTCTTTAAGTCATCAGAACAGCTCCAAGGGCTAGATCTGAGTATCTCCATTTTATAAATGAGACTGCCACTTAGGGAGGTGATATAACTTGTTTAGGGTCGCAGAGCTATTGTCAGAGCCAAGACTCATGTCTAGGTCTTTCTGATTCCAGGGCTGTTTTGAATCAGGGGACATATTAAATCACACACCCTGAAACAAATGCTCGTTTGATAGTTTTTAGCGGGTGCACAGAAACAACATAAAGAATAAAAAAGAAAGAAGGGGAATGCCAATTTCAACAAAAATGCTGAAATTATGAAGACCTTACTTATAGTACCTAAACACTCATTAGCTACCGTTTGACAAATATCTTGCCATTTCAGTCTTTTTAAAAAATAATTAATTAATTAATTTATTTATTTATTGCTGTGTTGGGTTTTCTTTTCTGTGCCAGGGCTATCTCTAGTTGCGGCAAGCGAGGGCCACTCTTCAGCGAGGGCCACTCTTCATCTTCGTGCGCGGGCCTCTCACTATCGCGGCCTCTCTTGTTGTGGAGCACAGGCTCCAGACGCGCAGGCTCAGTAGTTGTGGCTCACGGGCCTAGTTGCTCTGTGGCATGTGGGATCTTCCCAGATCAGGGCTCGAACCCGTGTCCCCTGCATTGGCAGGCAGATTCTCAACCACTGTGCCACCAGGGAAGCCCCGCCATTTCAGTCTTATATTCTCTATCTAAAAGGCAAATGATCTCACTTGCCCTACCTATGCCACAAGAACAATACAAAGACCATAAGATCCATATAGAATACTCAAACATACTGTTACAAGTTGAAAGTGATTAGGTAGACTTGGTTTGAATTAAGCTGATAAGAAAGGAAAAAAAGTTTAAAAAAAATAAGCTTCAAAAAAATGTAGAGTATATAAAAAAAATAAAAACTCATACTCACTGTGTCAGTTCAAGTGTAGCTTTTCTGGAGAATGCCCATGCTACTCTTTCATCTTTATCTCTTGGGATGTCATTTTTATCCTCATAAGCCAAGAAATAGAGTGAAAATTTCATAGTGGGAAAATCTAATTTTTGGAGTAGTCTGAAATTAAACAACAACAAGTCTGAATCAATTAACAATAGGAAAAGCTGATTCATACTAAAATCAACATAACAATATTCAAGTTCTACTAAGAATAAGAGCTGTACATGGTGAGGCTGTTTTAATAGAAAGAGCAAGGAAAATCAATTTTAAAAAGTCTCATTTAAAAAAATTTATTCATCTGTATATATCAGTGAAATAAAATTTTTTTAAAAACGGAAACTTTTGTAATTCATCAATTCTTCAAATATAATGAAATTTAGTTGGATTTATGGTACTTGCTTATAAATGGCAAAAGGTATCTTCAAAAGAAAATTTTATTTATTTTTAGTGAAAAATATAACACATCACACCTTATTGTTCTTTCAGCTATATGGCATTGAGTTGAAGAAAAATAAATTTATTGAGTTCTTACTATGCCAAAACTCCTAGGAAACTGAGGATAGGTGTTAGAAGGACAGATTAATAACACAAAAGACATGAATGTCAACAATAAAGTGGTTACAGTATCAAATACTGCAGAAAGGTCAGACAGGATTAAGTCTGAGAAGAGGTGAGCAGATATGGAAAGGTCCTGTGAGGGCAGTTTCAGCAGCATGCGACAGCAGAAGCTGGAGAATGGGAGGTGAGCAAGTGAAACAGTAAGTGGTGGTCTACCTGTACAGATGGTCATGATGACGGGAAGGACAGCAAGAGAGCGGAGGGCAAGAATTATCCTAGAATAGAGAAGACTTAAGCTTTTTTGTAGGTTGAGGGGAAAGAGCAGTGGAAAAGGAGAGACTGATCATGAGAGTGCGTGATGAATTACTCATCCTGAGGTTCTGAGAAGATTCACTGAAGTCGTGGCCTCTAAACTGAGTTTAAAGAGTGTAAGATTATTTTGCAAGGAGTAGGGTAGAATGAGGATATACACAATACAATTTTCTTTAGATTATGGAGGATTAAATGCTCAAACATGACCTTGTTCAAAATCAACAAGAGGGAATCGTTGCAGCATAGCAAATGGAAAGTTTCTAGAGTTCTGTTCCAAATCTTTTACTTATTACTGTCATGTAATATGCCTTGGCCCACTAAGAGCTATGTACTGACTCATCACAAATAAGATTTACTCTAACTTGTTTATAATGACGTATCAAACACCTCAAATACTCCAATTCTGAAAACTATCTCTACACCTACCAAAGCAGACGGACCAATCAGATGGGAAATGGAACACTTGAACCTGTTTTAACTTGCTTTTCTCAGCTCAGCATATCTTTCAATATAATGTCAAGTTGTATCCCAGTTGGGGACTCTTTAAAAACAAGGTCAACATTGGAGTCAATCAAACCTGGATTCAAATTCCAGCTCTGCCATGTGCCCACTGTGGAATCTGAGGTCATTAAGTTAATGTCTTTAAGCTTTAGTTTCTTCCTTCCATGTAAAATAGGGATATAAGCTATCTCATAAACCTACTGTGAAGACAACGAAATGAGATATAAAGTGCCTGGCAAATAGCACGTGTTCAGTAAATCTAGTTTCATTCTGCCCTTTAAATATGTCATAAATACATGCAAAACTACGTTTTCTGGAAGGAATTATAAGAAACTGTTAACAGCAGTTATCTTTGAAGAGAAGGACTGGGGGAGGGAAGCTGTCACTTCTCACTTTGTATTTCTCAGAATTGGTCAGATTTTCTAACAGACATATACTGTATTACTTGAAGTTTTCTCTCAATGTCAATGGAGGTTATCTAGGCAGTAAATTAAAGATCGTTTTATTCTTTATGTATCTATATTACCAAAAACAAATAAAAACCCTCATGTTATTTAGGGAAACAAATCAAGAAAAATAAATATGTCTTAAAGATTATAAGATCAGTGAATATTACCTGTTCAGCAAAAGAGAACACATCCTATAAAAATGGAATAGATGGCCAGTTTACCTAAAACTTAGAAAATGAATGAGTTTACCTAAAACTCATTCATTTTCTAAGTATTGTGTCTTAATAGCTATATCTTTTCTGAAGTAAACAAGAGGCTAAAAGTGGCCATAACATCAAAACAGTCTGGACACATTAAGGATTTAACTGGCAGCTCTTAGAGAGAAGGGAGTCAGAGAAAATGCAAGTATTGGTGTCATGTTGCCCAGTAAGCCTGGCTGGGATAGAGGAGAGGAACCTGACAGAAGCCCTGGTCAGTCAAGCCTAGTCCCAGACTCCTGGCCAAAAGGACTTTTGTGACCTTTGAAGCAAACTTTAATCCATTTTTACAATGGATCTGAAAACATCCCCTATATTTGCAAAGCTATGTATTTAAACATTATAGGCACAAATAAACAGTTTACTTACGTCATTCCAAGAATTCTAGTATAAAAGTCCAATGACTTCTTAGGATCCTTAATTCGCAGCATAGTCTGCTGCAAGAGAAAATCCTAAAGGGAAACAGTATATATTAAACACCTTTAACTTTTACTACTTGTTACCAACACTAATTTTGCTTCCTGTAACAAAATACCAACAGTCCACCATTGTAACACACTGTTTAAGAAGAAAGAAATTTTGTCCCCTCAGTCCATCATGGCTTTATTATTATTATTATTTTTTTTTGTGTGTGTGTGTGTGTGTGTGGTATGCGGGCCTCTCTCTGCTGCGGCCTCTCCCGTTGTGGAGCACAGGCTCCGGACGCGCAGGCCCAGGGGCCATGGCTCACAGGCCCAGCCGCTCTGCGGCATGTGGGATCCTCCCAGACCGGGGCCCGAACCCGGTTCCCCTGCATCGGCAGGCGGACGCGCAACCACTGCGCCACCAGGGAAGCCTGGCTTTATTATTATTAAATACCTGTGTTCAGTCCATAAAGGCTATGTTCAAATCCAAGTACCTTAGTCACAGAGTTGTTTTTTGTTTGTTTGTTTTTTCTTTTCTGTAGATTCTGTGCCAAGTGCTGTAAAACAAGTTCAACAACCCTGTTTATCCTATCTCTATCCTTATCCTATCCTATCCCTGTACCTATCCTACAATCTTTCTAAGAAGCAATTTGGATCTGAAGAGTCTTTAAGAGTCTTAAAGAGTTCATACTCATCGATCAAAATGTTGCCCTTCTAAAAATCTATCTAAGGAAATAATTAGAAACTTGGACAAAGATTTATGTATAAAGACATTCACCACAACATTTACACAGTAACTATGGTCCAGACACTGTTCTAAATGATTTACAGAAATTAATTTATATAATCTTCACAACTACTCTATGAGATAAGTATTATACCATCCCCATTTTACTGCTAAGAAAGTAAGTGGCAGAGAAAAAACTTCAGTCCAAACAGTTTGGTTCCAAAGTCCTTGCTTTCAACCACCTTGCTAAACTACCTCTAACAATGAAGAAATAGATAAATTATGACAGAGGCATAATAGAATATATGAAGACACTTAAAACGCTGCTTTAGAAGCACTTGGACATGCCCATGGTATATGACATACACGTTATATGTCAATTTTATCTCAATAAAGCTGGAAAAAATAGTTTAAAAAATGGAAAGATACACCATTTTTCTGACTGAGAAGACAGCATGAGATTATTTCTAAGAAAACACAAATATAAACTCTAAAACCATTTTTAACTTTTAAAAAGGAGTCTATACATGCCAAAAAGATTAAAAGTATATTCAATGTTAGTGGAGTTATTCATAAAAAATAGAGGTGTGCAAATCCTTTGTTGCCAAAGTATTATTTGGATGATATAAGAAAACAAGCAGGGCTTGCTTTTTATAAAATGATCAAGTTATTCTATGCTCAGATAACAGTTTTCTTTTTATCACCAAAATATTCTGCTAACTCTCTGTAACAGAATACCTCTGCTACTTTTGATAAACACTCGAATGATCTTGGAAAAATGTTCCTTTCTTTAAAAGTTTCTAAAAATCACTGTTTATTGCTATGGTTCTAAAATATTGTTTGAAATAAATATATCCTGCATTTAAAAAAGACTTAAGTTGATGTCTCCTTAGACAGTTCTTAACTTTGTCTTTCCCTTATTATGCTCTAAATTCAGAATAATAAAAGATGTCTTTTATGCTTAAACTATCTTTGGGTTTTCTGGGATGATTACAAGGTAACAAAGATTTGCTCCTTTGCCTTATAAAAAGGAAGAATGATAGAAATAATCAGTCTTTTGTGAGGGTCTGGGTAGGCAATCTCCAAATCTAATTAATTTAAAACTACTGTGAAAAATCTTTAAAGGTACAATCAGGGATATTTCTAGTACATGTACTACGTGCCTACAATGTAATCCTGACAAAACTATAAAAAGTGGAGCAGGGAGTGAACCAAAGGGTTAAAGTCAAGGTCCCTTTGAGCACCTCTAAATGGATTTTCTGGTATAAGATGTGAACTCAGGTAAAGCTTCATTTTTTACCTATGGATGGCCAATTGCTCCAGCACCATTTGTTGAAAAATCTGTCCTTTCTCCACTGAGTTGCTTTTGCATCTTTGTGAAAAATCTGTTGGGTTTATTAGTGTGAGTCTATTTCTGGGTTCTCTACTCTTTTCCACTGATCTATATCTATCTCTCTGCCAATACCATGGAGTAATGATTACTGCAGCTATATAGTGAGTCTCAAAATCAGGTAGACTGATTCCTTCCACCCTATTCTTTTCAAGATTTAGTTATTCTACTCTCTTTGCCTTCCACATAAATTTTAGAATAACCTTGACTATATCTAAAAAAAAGGTTTGATAGGGACTGTGTTAAACATGTATATCAATTTGTGGAGAATTGACATCTTGGCTATGCTGAGTCTTCCAATCATGAACACAGTATGTCTCTCCATTATTTAGATTTTGATTCCCTTTATCAACGCTGTGTAATTTTCAGCATACAAATTCTGTACATGTTTGATAGATTTATACCTAGATATTTAACTTTGTTGAGCAATTGTAAATGGTATTGTATTTTTAATCTTGGTGCTCATGTGTTCTTTGCTAATATATAGAAATCCAATTGATTTTTGTATGTTTATCTTGTATTCTGCAACCTTGCTGAACTCACTTTCTAGTTCGAGGTTTTTTAGACTCCTTAAGATTCCTACGTAGACAATCACGTCATCTGCAAATAGGGACAGTTTTATTTCTTTCTTCCAATCTGCCTGACTGTTATTTCCTTTTTTTGCTTTACCGTACCAGCTGGAACTTTCAGCACTACGTCAAATAAGAGTGGTGAGAGCAAACTTGCCTTGTTCCCCAAAATTAAGGAGAAAGCATCACCATTTAGTATAATGTTAGCTCTTAAGTTTTTCATAGATGCTCTTTATCAAGTTGAGGAAGTTCCCTCCCATTCCTATTTTTTTCTGAAAAAACAAAAGTGTTTAAATCATGGTGTTGAATTTTGTCATGTGATATTTCTTCTTTAGCTTCCTAATATGGTGAGTTACTGTGATTTTTTAAAATATTGAACCAGCCTTGCATACCTGGAGTAAACCCCACTTGATCATGGTATGTGATTCTTTTTATATACCACTGAATTCTATTTGCTAATATTTTGTTAAGCATTTTTACATCCATACTTATGAAAGATATTGGTCTGTAATATCTCTTTTTTTTGTATTGCCTTCACCTGGTTTTGATATCAGGGTAGTATGACAGTTCTATAAAATGAATAAAAGTGTTCCTTCCTCTTCAATTTTCTTGAAGGGATTGTGTAGAATTGATGTTAATTCTTCCTTAATGTTTGGAAGAATGCTCCAGTGAAATCATCTGGAACTGGAGATATTTTTTAAAAAAGATTATTATGAATTCAATTTCCTTATGTTATAGAGCTATTCAAATTATTTATTTCATATGGGTAAGTTATGGTAGTTGGTGTTTTTCAAGGAATCGGTCCATTTCATGTAAGTTGTCAAATTTATGTATATAAAATTGTTTTCAGTATTCCCTTATCAACCTTCTCTTGTCTGCAGTCTGTAGTGGTATCCCCTATTTCATTCCTGATATTGGTAATTCGTGTTTCTCTCTTTTCTTGTCAGTCATGATACAAGTTTGTTAATTCTGTTGGTTTTTTTCAAAGAACCAGCTGTTTCACTGATTTTTTTCTAATTTGTTTTAAATTTCATTGATTTCTGCTCTTTATTATTTCCTTCCTTCTGCTTGCTTTGGGTTATTCTGCTCTTCTTTTTCTAGGTTCTTAAGGAGAAAACAAATCCTTGATTTAAGACATTTCCTATTTTCTAATATATGCATTTAATACTATAAATTTCCCTCTTAGCACTGTCTTAGCTGAGATGCTTTTTTCATTTTCATCCAGTTCAATGTAATTTTTAAAATTTCCCTTGAGACTTCCTCTTGATACATGGATTATTTAGAAATGTGTTATTTAGTTTCCAAGTTTTTAGAGATTTTCCTGTTATGTTTCTGCTACTGATGTCTAGTTTGATTCTACTGTGGTTGTACATGCTCTATACAATTTCAGTTATTTCAAGTTTGTTGAAGTTAGTTTTAGGGCCCATGATATGGTCTACCTTGGTATATCTTCTGTGAGCACTTGAAAAAAAACTGTACAGGTATACCTCAGTAATATCATGAGTTTGCCACCACTGCAACAAAGCAAAGATCGCAATAAAGAGTCACACAGGGACTTCACTTGTGGTCCAGTGGTTAAGACTCCACGTTCCCAGTGCAGGGGGTTCAATCCCTGGTCAGGGAACTAGATTCTGCATGCTGCAACTAAGAGCCCGCATGACGCAACTAAAGGAGCCCGCATGCTGCAACTAAAAGATCCCACATGCTGCAATGAAGATCCTATGTGCCGCAATTAAGACCCGGCACAGCCAAATAAATAAATATTAAAAAAAAAAAAGTCACACAAATTTTTTGGTTTCCCAGTGCATGTATGTTTACTCTATACTGTAGTCTATTAAGTGTGCAATAGTACTATGTCTAAAAAAAATGTACATACCTCAATTAAAAATACTTTATTGCTAAAAAATGCTAACCATCATGTGAGCCTTCAGTGAGTTGTAAAGGTTACTGATCACAGATCACCATAACAAATATAACAATGGAAGTTTGAAATATTGCAAGAATTACTAAAATGTAACAGGGAGAATCAAGCAAATGCTCTTGGAAAAATAGCACCAACACACTTGTTTCATGCAGGGTTGCAACAAACTTTCAATTTGTAAAAAAACCTAATATCTACAAAGTGCAACAAAAGGTATGCCTATATTCAGCTGTTACTGGCTGGAATGTTCTATAAATCTTGATTAGACCTCGTTTATTGATGGTGTTGCTGAGTTTGTCTATATCCTTGCTAATTTTCTGTCTAGTTCAATCAATTGTTGAGAGAGGAGTATAGTCTCCAACTAAAACTGTGGATTTGTCTCTTTTTCCTTCCATATATCAGTCTTTGCTTCACATATTTTTGCAGTTCTATTGTTTGAGGCACACACATTTACGATTGCTATGTCTTGTTAGTCAAGGGACCCTATTATCATTATATAATGTACTTCTCTATGATAACTGTCTTTGCTCTACAGTTTACTGCATTTGAAACAATATAGCCACTCCTGCTTTCTTCTGATTAAACATGTTTATATATGTTTTTCCATCCTTTTAGTTGCCTCTGTCATCACATTTGAAGTGAGTTTCGTGTAGACAGCATATAAGTGGGGCATTTTTTATTTTTCTTTTTCTTTCAGTTTTATGAAGATATAATTGACATACAGTATTATATAAGGTTAAGGTATACAGCATAACTTCAACTTACATATGTTGAGAAATGATTACCACAAATTTAGTTAACACCCATCACCTCACATATAGATAACTTGGGGCATGCTTTTAAATCCACTCCACCAAATATCTGTCTTAATTGGTATATTTACAGCTAATGTAATTATTGAAATATTAGGGCTTAAATTGGCCATTTTATTTTTGTTTTCTGTTTGTCCTTTCTTTTTATCTTTGCCTTCTTGTGGGTCACTGGAATTTTTTTTTATAATTCCATTTTGATTTACCTATGGTGTTTTTGTATACACTCTTTGCATAGGTTTTGTGTGTGTGTGTATGTGTGTGTGTGTGTGTGTGTGTGTGTGTGTGTACTGCCATGTTATTCCTAGGGTCTCAAGGTCCCTAGCCAGTCTGCCATTCTCTCTGCTTTTCAGAGTTCTCCTGTTTTTGTTTTATCTAAGCACAGCTCATTTTATTGCATTTCACTTTGTGGTAGTTCACAGATACTGTTTTTTTTGTTTTCTGTTTTTGTTTTTTTTTTTTTTACAAAGTGAAGGTTTGTGGCAACCCTGTGTCCAGCAAGTCTGTCAGTGCCATTTTTCCAAAAGCATTTGCTCACTTTATGTCTCTGTGTCACATTTTGGTAATTCTCACAATATTTCAAACTTTTTCATTGTATTTGTTATGGTGATATGTGATCAGTGATCTTTTCTTAAAAAAAATTATTTATTTATTTATTTATTTTTGGCTGTGTTGGGTCTTCGTTTCTGTGCGAGGGCTTTCTCTAGCTGTGGCAAGCGGGGGCCACTCTTCATCGTGGTGCGCGGGCCTCTCACTGTCACGGCCTCTCTTGTTGCGGAGCAGAGGCTCCAGATGCGCAGGCTCAGTAGTTGTGGCTCACGGGCTTAGTTGCTCTGCAGCACGTGGGATCTTCCCAGACCAGGGCTCGAACCCGTGTCTCCTGCTTTGGCAGGCAGATTCTCAACCACTGCGCCACCAGGGAAGCCCGATCAGTGATCTTTGATGATACTATTGTAATCCTTTTGGGGTGCCATGAACCACGCCCACATAAGATGACAAACTTAATTGATAATTGTGTGTGTTCTGACTGCTCCACTGATAGACCATTGCCCCATCTCTCTTCTTCTCCTCAGACCTCTCTATTCCCTGAGACACAATATTGAAATTAGGCCAATTAATAACCCTACAATGGCCTCTAAGTGTTCAAGTGAAAGGAAGAGTTGCATGTCTCTCACTTTAAATCAAATGCTAGAAATGATTAAGCTTGGTGAGAAAGGTGTGTCAAAAGCTGAGATAGGCTGAAAGCTAGGCCTCTTGCACCAGTTAGCCAAATTGTGAAAGCAGAGGAGAAGTTCTTGAAGGAAATGAAAAGTGCTCTTCCAGTGAACACACAAATGATAAGAAAGCAAAACAGCCTTATTGCTGATATGGAGAAAGTTTTAGTGGTCTGGATAGAAGAGCAAACCAGCCACAACATTCCCTCAAGCCAAAGCCTGATCCAGAGCAAGGCCCTAACTCTCTTCAATTTTAGAAGGCTGTGAGAAGTGAGGAAGCTGCAGAAGAAAAGTTTGAAGTTAGCAGTGGTTGGTTCATGAGGTTTAAGGAAAGAAGCCAGCTCCATAACATAAAAATACAAGGTGAAGCAGCAAGTACTAATGTAGAAGCTGCAGCAAGTTATCCAAATAGCTAAGATAATGAATGAAGGTGGCAACACTAAACAACAGATTTTCAGTGTGGATGAAATAGCCTTATATTAGAAGAAGATATCACCTAGGACTTTCATAGTTAGAGAGAAGTCAATGCCTCCAAAGGACAGGCTGATTCTCTTGTTAGGAGCTAATACGCTGGTGACTTGAAGTTGAAGCCAATGCTCATTACCATTCTGAAAATCCTAGGGTTTTTAAGAGTTATGCTGGGGACTTCTCTGGAAGCACAGTGGTTAAGAATCTGCGTGCCAATGCAGGGGATACAGGTTTGATCCCTGGTCCGGGAGGATCCCACATGTCGCGGAGCAACTAAGCCCGTGCGCCACAACTACTGAGCCTGCGCTCTAGAGACTGCGAGACACAACTGCTGAGCCTGCGTGCCACAACTACTGAAGCCCACATGCCTAGAGCCTGTGCTCTGCAACAAGAGAAGCCACCACAATGAGAAGCCTGTGCACCGCAATGAAGAGTAGCCCCCCTCACCGCAACTAGAGAAAGCCTGCGCATAGCAACGAAGACCCACCACAGCAAAAAATTAATTAATTAATTAATTTTTTTAAAAAAAGCTACAACAGTGGCAAAAAAGTTTCTTGACTTTGTGTCCTACCCTTCAAATTCTCTTTCTAGTGATGAAGACACTCATTTCTCTAGAAATGTTACTAAGGAGCTTTACATATTAAATCTTACTCAGAATGAAAATCAAAATCTCCATTGCCTCTACCACCTTCCATCTTCAGAAAAGGAAAGTTTCAATCTGGCAGCCATACCTCTAACCTCAGCTCTAGTTTTACATCTCCATCCAGTCTACTCAACATTTCCATCTGAGTCAAAATATCAAATTAATCACAGACCAAATACTGCCTTCTACATCACCAACAGGGAATGCCTCTAGAATGCCTCTAGAATCTGACTTGGGTGTCAGCCCAAGTCAGACCCCTGAAGTCTTCTCAGATTCCTTCCTCGCCACTCCCTCTGTAATCCAATCCAAGTGTCCCATCAACCTGACTGCTCAAGTCCCTCTGGAATCTTTCTATGTGCCTTTCCAAAGATCACTACTACCCTGCTCATGTCCTCACTACTTCCTGCCTAGACGACTGTCAAAGCCTGCCTGGTCTCTCTGCTTCTTGCAGGCTAACCCATATGCAATCCAGAGTGATCTTCCTATAATGGCACCAGACTGATCTTTCTATAACAAAAACCCAACTGTGCCATTTCTGGGTTAAAAATCAATCCTTCAGGCGCTTCTCTGGTGGCTCAGTAGTTAAGAGTACGCCTGCCAATGCAGGGGACACAGGTTCGAGCCCTGGTTTGGGAAGATCCCACATGCCGCGGAGCGGATGGGCCCGTGGGCCACAACTACTGATCCTGCACTCTGGAGCCCGGGAGCCACAACAGGAGAGGCTGCTGCAGTGAGAGGCCCCTGCGCCACAGCGAAGAGTGGCTCCTGCTCGCCACAGCTGGAGAGGGCCCGCACACAGCAACGAAGACCCAACGCAGCCAAAAATAAATAAATAAATAAATAAAATCTATTTTTTAAAAAAAAGATGTTAAAAAAAAAAAATCAATCCTTCAGTGGTACCTCACAACTTTTAGAAGAAAGTCCCCAAAGCAAGCACATACAGTTTGCTGCATACTTCTCTAACTTCATCTTTTATTACCACTCCACTAAACTGGTCATCTTAAATGGTTTTGATTTCATACCTTTATCAGTTAAAAAAAAAAAGAGCATGCCCCATCATAAATGTATATATATTTTAATTGTATACACAGAGAAATATACATAAATAATAATAAAATAATAATAATAAAGCATATATTTTAAAAAAATATATTTACCAAACAGAAATCTTCATAGGATGAGAAAAACAAATGAACCAAGTGGGAATGTTCGTATTTTCTTTGAGCATCCAATGTTTTATGTACCTTCCCCTTAACTCCTATTGCCCTATAACTTCAGTCTCATTGTATACCTGTAGGTCCCTGCATCAGCTCTCTGATGTCACCGTGCTTTTATATATACTACGGTTCTCTCTGCCGAGAACAGTCATTCATCCATCTGGCCATTGTCCTTCTTCCTTCCTTGCCATTCTTTCTTCCCTCAACCCCTGCCCGCAACTCTGCCTAGCTACCTCCTTTGATTTGGTAAAACCCAGCTTAAGTGTCACCAACACTGAAAGTTTTCCCTGACCTCATCATTTACCACTCAGATGGGAAGGGACTCCAAATAATTTTATCAAAGGACATTGATAGAGACAGTAAAAAGAATGTATTTCGGGACATCACTACTTGGGAAAAGAAGCACTTGGCCTTTGAAGAAAGTTAGCTAAGTAAGACAGCTCAGGAGGTGGTGCAGCTGTACATTCTTTTGTCTGCCTTTATGACAAAGATGCAAATAATCAACAAACAAGTTGACTTTCTATCACTGCTGTTCTCTTCTTTCCAAACCAGGCCCTCGTCACTTTTCTCACCTTCTGGAAGAGCCTTTTAGGTGTCCTCATCACCTCCAGGCTTGGATCCCTCCAATCTATTCTATAGAATGATTTGAATCCCTCAGTGATTCCCCACTAACTGTATAAAATTCGATTTTCTTAGAAGTAACATTCTAAGCTCTCTCCATGATCTGGCTCCAACCTACCATTCTAGACTTCTCCACCACTGCTCCACCACTTAGAAAACTTGAACTTGAACCAAAAACGAGGTAACTCATTTCTCCAGAACATGCTCCACATTGCATCTTTCTGCCATCTCACCACATTTTTGCTCAGATGTTTCCTCCACCTAGAATGCCCTCCCATGTAACCATCTCCCATGGGATGTTGGGACCCCATCCATCTTTCAAGGCCTAGACTCACCCCCACCTTCTGCTTGACACATTCCCTGATATCCACAGTTGAAATACAACCTTGAATTGTATTGCTTTTCAAAGTTTAAAGATCATAGATACATTTTATCCTTATAGCAGCTTTGTTTACACCCTGCTAAGATCACTATAGCCAATGATAGAATTGGGGATTCAAACGTAGGTCTTCAGCCTCCAAATACCCTGTGTATACATCATACCACAGATGTCACCTCTGAAAATCTCTACTTTCTGCGCTCCCACAGTGCTTTATAATTTCAAAAGCACATAATCCTTGTTCCATCTTATGTTAGAGTTGTATGTTTGGTGAAGGGAGGAACTTCATCTTGTTCATCTGAATGTCCCCCAAGGTACCTACCATGCTCTTTACACATAGAAGATGATCAGTGATCAGACTGAATTAATTCATTTAGGTTTTCTACTTTCCTTCATGTCAAGTTCCAAAATTACTGCTGTGGTCAGTACTCTAGAAGCACAATAGGGAGTGTGGGCTCCTCGCTAGGCAAATTACTCAACACCTCTGTGCCACTGTCTACTTATAAAGAAAACGGAGATAATTATGCCTTCCTCACAGGGTTGTTGTGAGGATTAAATTAAGTAATGTACTTAAAATAACAAACTGGAGCCTGGCACACTCAATATATCCCAGCTGCTATTACATACTACATTTTATGTCCCCCATATGGTGCTTCTAGGGTGCAAAATGACTAATCTCAAAAAATAATTACTGGGACTTCCCTGGTGGTCCAGTGGTTAAGACTCCATGCTCTCAATGCAGGAGCACAGGTTCGATGCCTGGTCAGGGAACTAAGATCATGCATGCCACATGGCATGGCCAAAAAAAAAAAAAAACCAAAAACTTCAAATCACGAGAAATTGACATAAATTAAGGGTGTGTAGGACTTCCCTGGTGGCACAGTGGTTAAGAATCCGCCTGCCAATACAGGGGACACGGGTTCGAGCCCTGGTCCAGAAGATCCCACATGCCGCGGAGCAACTAAGCCCGTGAGTCACAACTACTGAGCCTCTACTCTAGAGCTGGTGAGCCACAACTACTGAGCCTGCGAGCCACAACTACTGAAGCTCGCGCGCCTAGGGCCCGTGCTCCGCAACAAGAAAAGCCACCGCAATGAGAAGCCTGTGCACCGCAACGAAGAGTAGCCCCCGCTCTCTGCAACCAGAGAAAGCCCGCTTGCAGCAACGAAGATCCAAAGCAGCCAAAAAAAAAAAAAAAAGGTGTAAATTAAGAATGCAAAGAATTGTACTCAATCAATTTTATCAAGCTCTCCTTGAAATCTTTTTTTTAATAGTCCAGTACATAAAATGCCCAGTTACCTGGGAAATTAATTTACACTGAATAACTCAATCTATATTATGTGAAATAACAAGGTATTAACATTAAAGAGTATAAAGAATAAGATTAAGTGTGAGAGGAAATGTATATATTTACTTCTTCCCTCTTAATTTTGCAGTGACTAACATTTTTCCTAAGCTAAGTACTACCAAGTGCTAGTCAAAGGATTTAGCAATTAGAAGTGTCTGACTCTTCACCCTGAAGGCAAAGAGCAAGAAGGGACTAAAAGTCACCGACAGGTCTTAGAGGTCTGTACAAAGCACATACTAAAACTTCAAGGAATTTAGAACTTCCCCAGTCAAATGAATACATACAAAGGCGTTTTCTGACAGTGATGAGTACGCTGGAGTAAACCCCCCGGAGCTGCTGCCCTGTCTGATCTTGACAACGCCCTGAGGCACCACACCTGAGTGAGTTACAATGACTCTCAGTACAGACCTGTTAAGCAAGCTGAAGGGATGAGAGCCTTCACATGCAACTGGTCATTCCTCTTACTGGGTCTCAGCTGCAAAGAGAGGGTCAGTGAAGGAATTTCCAAGATTCCCTTCGAATCTAAGCTCCATGATTCTGCCATCTCTCCTGGGAGCACCGAGCACAGGGAGGGCATAAGTGTGGACGTGAGCAACCGGAAAGGCCAACACAAAGGGAAATTCTGGGCGCGGCTAAAGTCAGGAGCTATCAGATTGGTTTGGAGGAGTTAAACGCGGAGCCAGGACAGTTATAGAAAAATGATCCCGGCTGGGAGGAGCCGGCCCGTAGACCTTCGAACGTAGACTGGAGTTCAGAAACTGCTTTTCTTACCCTCCACCTCTACTGACCTGGGGAACACGCACACCCACAGACAAGGGGTCTGACCCTGGGTTAGCCATGGTTTCCTATTACCGTCCCAAATCAAGCAAGTTAAAGCAAGCAGGATCGCAGTCTTTCAAACAACTTGAAGAAACGGACCCTCTCCAGATCCCCCTGGACACCACTGGCCCTCTTCCCAGCCCACTCCGATCCGCCCAAGGCGGGCGGAGCTGCAGTGGTGGTAGGATGGGGTTCGAATCCAGAGTTCGAATCATCCAGCCCAAGCGAGGCCTGGCTGAGCCCGAGGGACTGCTCCCTCCTGGGGTCCCAGTCGCGCCACGCCGGCCGGGCCCCGACTCTGGAGAATTAGGTTCTGCGCCCACCTTGGTGCTGGGGTCCGGGTCGGAGCAGCAGCCGAGGGCAGCCTCGTCGGTGAGGCCGCCGGACGCGGTCTGCGGTTCTGCCATGGCCGCACTGCTGTATCGCGGACGAAGGTCCCCAGGAACGCAGCAGCTACTCTCACTCTGCCGGCCGCGAAGCTACCTTTACCAGCGCCAGCGAGACTGCACCACGGGGTGGGCAGCCGCTGAATTCCAGCCAATTGCTGCGCGGAGGGCAAGTTGGCTGTCTGCTGATTGGGTCCCAGTGAGTCAGCGCCTTTACACCCAAGACTACAATTCCCAAGGTGCCTTGCGTATGATGGAGGGCACATTGAGGTTTAAAAAAAAAAAAAAAATCCAAACCTGCCAGCTTGAAAGCGCGTTTCTCTCTGTTGCTTGATGACCTAATTTTGTTTCTGTTTAACTGTTAAAGTTCAGTAACCACCCATACCTCAGGGCTGCAACGTGGTAGGAAATACGAATCTGATGGAAAGAGAATTGGGAGTTATAATTTTTAAATTATAAGGATCCAAAACTATTTTCTCACTTTAAGCAGCACAGGATAATTAAAACAACTCTGACTCAGCCAGAAACCTACGTTCAAGTTTTGGTTCCACTGTTTATTAGCTCTAGAAGCTTGGACTAATTACTGAACCTTCTATGAGCTTCCTTGCAGGATTTTGGTGAGGATCAAATGAGACTTAAGTTATGGTTTCACTGCTTATCTAAATGTCCATAACTTACAGTGAGTTTTACGTTAATTTTGCTAAGGCACATATTTTAATTGTGTTCATTGGAAAACTTAGTCATCACTGTGTTCTTTGATGACGGGCACATAGTAGATTCTCAATAAATACTTCCTGTTGTTGAAAGACTAAATGATCATGATCACTGTAAACATAATTTAGGAAAGAACTTTATATTAATAAATGAATGAGGAATGAGATTTGACAGTGTTTTTAAGTGAATAGGATGGTCTATATAAATTAGCAAGAAGATGGATGGATGTCAGGAATTTGGGTTTCAGGGAGTTGGGCAAAATGGGAATTTATTGGCTCACCCAATCAAACTGAAGCAGGGCAGGGAGGCATCTAGCACCAGGCACCTGGCCACCACCAAGATGTCTCCATCTCTCATCTCAGCTTCATTTTGTCAGACATAACTGCTCCACTAGTCTAGAAACCTGGAGATCTCAGCCTCTCAGCCTCTCACCAGAGAGAGAGTGAACCTCTTCCCTGAATTCTAATTTTGATAAAATCCAGGGAGGAGCCTCTGTTGGCCTAGACTAGGACCTGTGCTTACTCCTGTGGTCAGAGCACAGTGATTGACAGCCTGGATTAGAGCCACCTGCTTGGAATCGGGGGGCAAAGCAGTTCCCCAAAAGAAGAGGAATGCTGTTCTTATAAGAAGAGAGTTCCTGCACAAACTGAAGTATAGAGTTTCAACAGAAATTTTGTGCATACCTGGTGCTAACTTATTGAGGGATATCTTGTCAAAACTCAATGTACTACAACTACAGAACTTGGACATGAAGATAGACCTTAAAGCTGCTAAACAAAGGAATTGAGGCAATACACTAACCCTCAACACACTATGCATTACCACTGAATTTTTGTATAGGAAACCCAGACAAAAGAAATTTGTCTGAAACATTTTATTGAAAAGCCATCCCAAGCTGTGTTTTTCCTCTAACCCCTCTGGTGAACTTCCCAGAATATATGAGATAAACCATGTAAATGGATAGGAAGACTCAATATCATAAAATACTGATTCATTTACAAATTAATACATTAATGTAATGCAACTCCAATAAAAATCCTGATGGGTTTTTCGATGAACTGAATAAACTGATTGTAGATTCTAATTTTAGAGCCCCAAATAGACAAGACACATTTGAAGAATAAATAAGGGGAGTTCCCTGGTGGTCTAGTGGTTAGAATTTGGCACTTTCACTGCTGTGGCCCCAGTTCAATCCCTGGTTGGGGAACTGAGATCTCGCAAACTGCAAAAAAAAAAGAAAAAAAGTAGGGGAACCTACCCATCCAAGACAGTATAAATCTGCAGTAAGACAATGTGGCAATGGCACTGGTATAGATCAATAAATGGGAACTGTGGCAAGCAGCTCTAAAATAGCCCCAATGATCCCCACCTCCTGGTATGTATGCTCTTGTGTTATCCTCTCCCCTTGAATATGGATTTAGTGACTCACTTCTAAGGAATAGAATATGGCAGAAGTGATGGGATGTCACTTCTGAGTTAGACTATGTAAAGGCTGTGATTCTTGTCTTGGGATCTCTCTCTTACTTTCTTTTTCTCCAATCTCTCACTCAGAGGGTAAGCAAGCTGCCACGTTGTGAGCAACATATGGAGAGACTCATGTAGCAAGGAACTGATGTCCCCTGTCAACAGCCAGTGAGGATCTGAGGCTTGCCAACAGCCACATGAGTGAGCTTGGAAGTGGGTCCTCTCCTAGGAGAACTTTGAGATGACTGCTGCCCCAGTTGACCCCTTAACAAGTTGATCTTGTGAGAACCTTGAGCCAGAACTACCCAGCTAGACCACTCCCAGATTCCTAACCCACAGAAACTATGAGATAATAAATGTTTGTTGTTTTTAGCTGCTAAGTTTTGGGGTAATTTGTTGTGCAGCAATACACAGCTATCACACACATGTACATACATGAAAACTTGATTTAGATCAGAGCTAGTACTGCAGATCATTGGGGAAAGGATGACTTTTTCAATGAATGGTGCTAGGATGCCATCATTTATCTATATGAAAAAAAAAAGCAGATTTCTCCATTTCATATCATAAAGAAAAATAGAAGTCCAAGTGTGTATTAAAGATATAAAAGTGAAAAGGCAAAACTTAAACATGTAAAGAATAAAATATCAGAGAATATCTTTATGAATTCATGGTAGGAATTTCTTAGTGAGATGTAAAAGCACAAAATATAAAAAAAAATATCTTAACTAAAACACACCATAAAAAAGTAAAAAGACAAACCACAAAGTGGGAGAAGGTATGGGCAACACACATAGCCAACAAAGGATCAGTATCCATAATATGTAAAAACCCTTACAAATCAATGAGGAAAAGGTAACTCAATAGAAAAAATGGCAAAAGAGAAAAATAGGCAGTTTATAAAAGAGGAAACACAAGTAACTAATAGGCACATGAAAAAATGCTCTAACTTACTGGAAAACAGGGAAATGCAATTTAATATAAAAATGAGGTTCCCTTCATACCCTTCAGATTGATAAAAATTTTTAAATTCATAGTGTATCAGTATCAAGTGTTGGTGTGAATGAGGAGCAGTGTTTGCTGATAGAAACCTAAATTATTATAAACACTTTGGAAAATAATTTGACAGTATTTAAGTAAAGTTAAAGACAGTACATCCTACTAAGTACATATCCAGAGAAATATTATGCCTACACTCTAAGTATAAGAGACAAAGTTTGAATAGAAAAAAATTGATAAAACCTAAATGTCCAACTGTGAGAAAATAAATTGTGTTATTTTCACAGTGGAATAATATACATAAGTGAAAATGAATGAATCTGAGGAACATATTCCAACATTGATAAATCTCACAAATAGAAATGAAATAATTAAAACTTGCAGAAGAATTCATATGACCAATACAACTTTTTTAAAAGTTTTAAACTCTGCAAGAATATAATGTATTGCTTAGGGCTAAATATACATCCAGTAATGGCATCAGGAAGTACCTGGGAAAAAACAACTCCAAATTCAAGAACATGATTTGCTCTAAGCAACAATGGAAAAAGCCAAAGGGGAGGGATATACTGGGGATTTAAATGTTTTGACGTTGTTTCATAACTTAAGCTGGATGTTGGGTAAATGGATAGTTGTATTATTCTTTATACCTCTCAAATATATATAATATACTTTTTAAAAGCTTAAAAGTAATAAGCACCACATACAGAAACAAAAGAAAAGACAGCAATAGTGGGGAAGGAATAGTTTCGAATAGTCACTATTTTAGAAGACACAAATTCCAACTAGAATTTAGAACTGTTTCCTTTTTGTTAGAAGGGATATTCGTTTCCTTGAGCTGATGTAGCAAATCATCAAAAACCTGGTGGCTTAAAACAACAAAAATTTATTCTCTCACAATTCTGGAAGCTAGAAGTGTGAAATCAAGTTGTTGGCAGGACTATATTCTCTCTAAAGTCTCTAGGGGAGAATCCTTCCTTGCCTCTTCCATCTTTTGGTGGCTCCATGTGTTCCTTGGTTTGTGGCAGCATAACTCCAATCTCTGCCTGGGTCTTCACATGGCCTCCTTCCCTGTGTCTGAAATCTCTCTCCTCTTTCTCTTCTAAAGACACCAGTCATAGGATTAAGGGCCCACTGTAGATCCAGGGTGATCTCACCTTGAGATCCTTAAGTTTACCTGCAAAGACACTATTTCCAAATAACATCACATTTACAGACAGGTACCAGGAAACAACAGACTTGGACTTATTTTAGGGGGACACAATTCAACCCACTGCAAGGTGAACATACCTGTTTTGTTTTTTGTTCTGTTTTGTATGTTAGTAAAATTAAGATTAGGAAATTTACTCAGAGTATGTTTAAAATATTTTTATGGTAGAGTTAATTTTCCTTAATGAACATTGCTTTATTAGTTGCCTAGGTCTCTATTGTCAGTGTTTATTTTTCAAACTAAATAGGATGGACAACTAAACAGGGTATAGGTGTGCTGTTTCAGCCATAAAGAAAAGCTCAAAGAAGGAACTGTGGATAGTTACTCAATATTTATATATATTTATATATATTTTACTTGAATGGCTGGCTACTTAAATTGTTATTTGATAAGATCATGTAGCTATGTTAGGACAATTATAACAACAAATATTGATAATCTGTGTACTTTAATTGCACATTCCCTACAACATTTATACATTTCCATTGGGTTGTCTTGATGTTTTTATTTCTGTCCATAGTATCATCTTTCAGTCAATGAGGCTTGAAACCAAACATCATGGAGTTGGAGATTTTTGGAAGAAGGGAACTTAGAGATCATCTTATCTCCTGCATTTTATTTTATAAATGAGGACACCCAGGACTACAGCATGTTCACAATCTGAGTTTCATAACTAATTGAGTTACTGGGTAGCACAGAATATATATATATATATATATATATACACACTTTATATATATATATAATATATATATATATACACTTTACATATATATATTTAACACCTAATTAAAATGGAGACCCATCACGCCTCGTCAGGGGTAAAAGCAGAAATGTACTGGAAAGGGCGGAGCGGGGGGTAAACTTTGAAAAGTAGTCAGTTTTCTTCAGTCCTTCTACTCTCTATATTACCAGTCATAGGTTTCTAAGCAAACAAATTCAAAAGAAAACATGTAATGTTCTCTAGTGAGACACGAAGTAACTTCAGAAAACGTAAAGGTCATAGAAAACGCTATTTTATATATCAAGGCATTTCCGTACCAATCCCCTCAAAGCCTACCTTGGAATCCTCCCAAGTCCCCACCCCCTGAAATATTCCATCTCTAGGCAGCTGCTCCTTCCGCGGCCCGAGGGCCCCTAAACAGTGTTTCACTTCTCGGGTTCGTGGGGTGATTGTCCCGGCCCGCGAGCGCGCGGGGGGGCGGCACGGGGTGGGGAAAGCCCCGCGTCCCAGCGCCCCGCGCCCCGCAGCGGGCAGAGCCTGGCGGAGCCCGCGCGGGGCGCCGGGGAGCGAGCTGGCCTCGGACTCCCAACGGCCGAGCCTCGGTGGCCGCGGAGACCGAGCAGGAGCAGCTCCCGGGGCTGCGCGGCCGCTCGGGGCCGCCAGGCTGAGCTGAGCGGCGGGTGAGTGCGCCTCGGAGACCCGCGCGGAGCCGGATTCCCCGCCCCGCTGAGGTCCGGCCTACTTGCCTCCCTCGGCCCCTCAGCTCCCCTCTAATGCCCCCAACCTGTCTAGTTCCCACTCCACTACAACCCGCAGCCAGCCCCTGCCCTTGGTGAATCCCAGTCTCTACGTTGGACGTCTGACAGACTCCACACCCCGCTCCCCCTTTTAAGAATTCAAAAGTAAGACAAACAGAAGGCGTAGCCATTCAGGCTTATGTTCCGCTCCTCGCTCCTCCTCACTCCCCTACACCCCGAAAATCTCATCCCTAAATTTGCCACTTCTCCTAAGCAATCTAAGCCTTTCCCTGCTTTCTTGCTAGGAGAGTGCCCTCTCCCGTCCTCTCCTGACAGCTCTTCAGACCCAAGTCAAATGTCATCATCTCTGTCGTTTTTTTCCAGAAGTTTCTTTCCCTTCTAGGCTCTTTCAGCCCTTTGTTGATTCACCTTTTCTTGACGTTGACCACCCTGTGTTTGTTTAACAGTCTGCCCTCTCCCCCACCCCACCCCCGTTGGTGCGTTTTGCTTTGGAGGGGCTTCTCGGTTGTGTATGTCGTCACATCGGCCAAGCACGCAGAGACCCCTTAGTCATCGTGAAGGGATAGGGGTACAGAGATGGGCACAAGAGAAAGGGGTGTGGCTGAAATGGCAACTTGCTCCTGGAAATGACTAGGAATGATTTTGTGGACGTCCAATGAACCTCCAAAATTGAACTTAAAGAGAAGGGGTGGTGGGAATTTAAAATGATTGTATTTGGCAGCAAGTTGTCTGGGGAGGACATGGGGAGGAGGAGGAGGAGGAGAAGACGAAAAGGTGTTTATCCTGCATTCCCTCTGTGCTCTTAGCAAAGCGTGAATACTTGGAGTAAAGGCCTGCCCCTTCGTTGCCGAAGTAATCTTGTTAAATTCTAAAATTCAGAGGGAAATTTAGGTTCTAAATTTTAAGTCCTAAGATATATAGGAGAAAAATATAAACATATATTGTGTGTTATTGTATATGATATAAACATATTATACAAGTAAAATATGCACATGATTATAATTTTTTTAAAAACCATAAAGTTATCAAATTGAAAAGTACAGCTCTTCCTCTGCTTCTCTTATCTGGCCTTTTTTACTCAAGGTAATCATTGTTCATAATTCATTGTGTATCTTTCCTGGAAAGCTTCTAATGCATTTTATTAAATCTAAACTGTTACTGATTATAATTTTATGAAATTACATAGATGGAAACTACATATTATATGTAACAGCATAAAGGAAAAAGATGTGAGGAAAGGAAAAAAGGTTGCCAGTTAAACCTTCTTAAAAGTGTGCATCTTAGAATAGATGAAATACCATGTATATGCCTACATGCACTTCAAAAAATTTATACAATTGATATACAATGCACTGTACTACCTTGGTTTTTTCTCCATGTAACAATATGTGATTGAGATGTTTCTATATCTGTATATATAGCTTTACCTCATTATTTTTATTGCTAATGTCAAATTAAAACTTTATTGAACAGAGTAACGGTACAATTAATGCATCCTTTATTAAGGAACATTTTGGTTGTTTCCAGGAAGTGTATTTGTTTTCTTGCTTCTTTTTGCTGTTGCAGACATGTTGCATATATACAAACATGTGAATATGTATATATAGTAAGCTAATTTATATTTACTAAAAATTTTTCCATTTCAACTATGTAATCTATTAAAATTTTTGCTACAGTTTTTAGGAATTCTTCTATATAAAACAGCTGTGTACATTTTCTAGGTTACAGTTAAATAATTGCATCAGTCTTTGGGAGTGGTAAACTGACATTTTATATTTAGAGTTCATTACATGCCAACTATGATTTGACATTTGAAAACCATGTAGGAAAAGCATCTCAAATGATTTCATCAGAGGAAGAATTCTACAGCTTCCTTAAGCAAAATCTCCCAAAAATGGCAGGAGTAATTTATTTATTTTGAGAGTCTGAGGTATATGATTTACTTTAAAAATGTAAACTGTAACAAATTATTTAGAAATTACTTATTTCTCAGTCATGATAGCGATTAATACCTTGTTAACATTTTCCGTATTGTCGGTGTGTACAGACTACTGACCATAAAGACTCTTTATGTTCACAAAATAAGAGCTTATCCTGTCATGAGCTTGAGATATATATGTCAGCACTCAATTCACAGAGCACAAATTGAACTCTTTACATAAAACGTATATTCTGAGAGGAGTATTCTAATAAGTTTTAGAAATTAAATGCTGTTTCCCCCCACCACCACCCCCTTAAACAGCTTCACATAAATCCCAAGGAAACTGAGGTAAGGAGACACACATAGAGGTGGAAAGTATATGTATGTTATATTTAAATATGTTTACCTGAATTGAGGCTATAGACTATGTTTATTAGATTACCATAGGAGCAGAGTAACTCACAATGACCTCTTTCAGTGTATTTTATTATAAACTTGGGGAATTCTTGATTAGGAGATTTTCAAACATGACCTAGGAGTGCTAGAAAAAAAGGTCTGAGTAGAACTGAGCCTGTTCCCTAACATGTTAACATTAAGAATCTGTGTTTGTATGAAAACCACATTTTATTTTTTATTTTAACTGATTCTGAATCCTTGATATTTGTGGTCTTTGGAAGAATAAATATGATATTGCATAATTCTAAGCACTTTTTTCCCCAACTAAATTCTCCCCCTTCTGACCTCTTCATAATTTTTCATAGCTTTACCTCTTTACTTCTTTATCTAGATTTTTTTCTTTCCGCTTCTGATTAAATCCTTCTTATCCTTCAAGGCCAACTTATGTCCAAATCCTGCATGAAATCATCTTTGTCTATTTTGTCCACACTAATTTTTTCCTTTTCTAATTTCCTTTTCTGATAGAACTCTACAATTTTACACTCTTGGTTGATTTGCAAAGATAACTTTATCTCCCCAATAAGATTGTGAATGCTGGAGGACAAGAATCTTGTCTTGTTTTCTTTCTCCAAGAGTGAGTGTCATGCCCTTGGGCATGTTTCAGTTACTCATACCACTTTGAATGATGACAACTGTGGCACAGAAATGGAGGGAGAGGATATCCGGGTTTTTTTCTTCTCTTTACACTCTATTTGTCTTATTTTCAGCTTTCTTTCCTTTTTTTCCCCATTCCTTTTTTTTTTTTTTTTTTTTTTAGCGGCCATGGCTCACGGGCCCAGCCGCTCCGCGGCATGTGGGATCTTCCTGGACCGAGGCACGAACCCGTGTCCCCTGCAACGGCAGGCGGACTCTCAACCACTGCGCCACCAGGGAAGCCCTCCCATTCGTTTTTACTTGCTTTCAATTTTCCTTCTCTAAGCCTATCGATTCAGGCTGACCTTAGTTATAGATTTTGTTTAACCTAACTGATGTTATTCAGGACTACCTTAAGCTTTTTTAGCTTTTAATATCCTTTCATTGCAAGATTACAAATAGCTAGGTGAACAAGGGGGCAAAACTAAATAGGGCTGTGATATGACATGATCTGAAGTTTAGAAAGATCAATTGGGTGTGTAGTTGGATAAGATCTGTGACTTCTCTGGATCTTAGTTTCATTATCAGTAAAAAGGGAGAGTTAAACTAGGTGATTTCTAAGGTTTATTTTCTAGTTCTGAAATTATGTGCCATGAATCTTAACTATCTGGAATCTCCAGGGAATTAATTGTGTTGGGTAATAACATTTTCTGAAAATTTAATCTGTGAATCTGTGCCAACACTTAAGAAATAGTTGTCATTTTTAGATGGAAAGCTCATTAAGATTTATTGTATACTTCCTTGATTTCTTAAACAAAATGTCATGATTCAACTTTAGTCTTTCCTTGATGGATTAAATAATAGTGGCTCTATACTGGCTTAAATAACTGTGTGTCTCTAGAAAGAGCATTTATTGCCTATGGAGAAGCTCTCCGGCCCTACTGAGCTCAGTCAGTACATGTGTTTCACCATTTACTGAAATTAAAGTAAATTTTGCTTTCGTTTCAGAAACCAGACAATGCCTGTTGATATCCTTTGAGAGAAGGCACGATTCTCTTATGGAGTAAATTGTTTTGCATAAATTTGAGCAGAGTGACAGGTAGTTGATATGACTTCACTAATGTGTATCATCATAATTGTTCTTGAGTTATTATAGATGGTACAACCAACTCCTCTAGGCTAGTTTCAAGTGTAAGAATGTAATGCACACACAGCTCCTGGGTATTGTAGATCTTTGTTGTGTCCAATAATAACTCAAGAGACGTTTAATTAGTTACTATCCAAGAAAATTTACTCTTGTGTGAAAAAGCTAGACATTAGATTGTGGCCAAGAGTCAAAGACAAAAACCAGGATTTATAAAAGAGAGAGGGAGGAGAGAAAAAAAATCCTTCAGACAGTTTTTTCTTTTTTTGGCGGTACGCGGGCCTCTCGCTGTTGTGGCCGCTCCCGTTGCGGAGCACAGGCTCCGAATGCGCAGGCTCAGCGGCCGTGGCTCGCACAGGCTCCGAACGCGCAGGCTCCGAACGCGCAGGCTCAGCGGCCATGGCTCACGGGCCCAGCCGCTCCGCGACACGTGGGATCCTCCTGGAGCGGGGCACGAACCTGTGGCCCCTGCTTCGGCAGGCAGACTCTTAACCACTGCACCACCAGGGAAGCCCAGACAGTTTGAGAACATTGGTCCTTGTTTGACATCTTGGGTGTGGGTAGGTAAACTGGTTAGCTGGCAGCTAAAAGGTCAGTTTGGGTCTTTCTTTTCTTGAATAGGCCAACCTAGCATATCAAAGAAAACAATTTCAGCTGTTTATGGGTCCTTTGGAAAACCTGGCGAGGGCAGATGTCACGTGCAGGTTACAGGCTATCTCTGTGTATGATGGAGGGCTGCTGGTGTCCCTTCATACGAAGCACCGTCTTAGGCCAGGTCTGTGCCAGTGTCCTCAGAATTTCTCACTAGAAGGCCTCTTTATCTTCTTCTTTTGAACTATCTGCTTTGGAATTTGTTCTTTTGTTCTTCAGGTATTTACTGTTATACTGGTTTCTGGATCTTAGCCATATCCCAAACTCCTATTTATTTTGATGGAGACTTGATTATTGTCCTAAATATGATTTTTTTTTCTGTAAGTAACGTTTTGTCCCAGTCCGCTGGTACCCTCTAATTTTCCTTGTTATGTGCTCATGATAACTTCCACACTCCTTTATAATTGGAGCTTTTCTGATTGGGTAGTTTGGATTTATACTTTATATGATACCGTTGCTTCAGTAAATAGTCACAATCACATTTTAGCATGAATTTTATGTTTGGACTTGGGATATTCATTTTGGCTTCCAAGAGTATGTTTTATGCTTTTTGGGTGGTCTTGGTTATGCTCATATAGATGAGATGGCTGGACAGTTGAGTGTCTGATTGGTGAATTGTAGAGTAGCAGAGTTCCCCCAAGCAAGGAACATTTCAGTCCATGTAGTTCTTTGCTTGATCTCTTGGATAAGTATCCTGGTGTTCATCACCAGTTGGTCCTTGAGTACAGTCGCTCTCAATCTTTTTTCAGCCCTTTTTCCATACCTGAGGACAGGTGTCCTCCCGTCAATTGCAGTGGTTACTTATAGTTTGAAAAAGACCCTAGAGGTGTGCAGGTGTAGGTGTGTGTGTGTGTGTTTGTGCGCACGTGCACGCGCTGTCCCACTTTAAAAAAAAGTCTTTCTCTAGCCCTGTAAACTTAGTTTCTTTAGATAATGCAGTATGGGGGAAACAGATAATTTTGCTACCTGTCTAGCTTCAATGGGAGGGATAAATTAATACATCATACTCAATTTATTGAACAGTTTTTAAAAAAAATTTTATAATCCTAGGTTTTGAAGTTTTAAGGTGCTCTGCAGGTGGAAGGAGTGGATAACATGAGCGCTGAAGAAGGTGACCCACCCCCTCCGGAAGAAGAAGCCCCGTGCTCTTCGGGAGAGGCAGCACCTCCTAGCTCAGAAGATGTTGCCCCTCCGGATCCAGGAGATGAGGCTCCCCCGCCTCCGGAAGAAGAGGCTCCTCCTCCTTCCAGTGAAGAGGCCCCGCCCCTCCCAGTAGAGGCATCTGAAGAAGATACTGTCTCTCTTTCCGAAAAAGGTCCTACTTCCTCTTTAAGTGATTATATGAATCTCATTCCTTCTGATGAAAGGATAGTTATGCCAGACGAAGATGACCCGGATCCGAGAAGGGTTCGACCTAGGCCTGCGCCACGAATGGTTCAATCAATGCCTTCTGATGTGCTCTCTCAGTCTTCCCGCAGATCATCCAAATATCTCCGAAGTATGAGTGGCATTCCAAATCTACAGGAAACATTAAAAGAGAGACAGGTTTTGCTTATAATACCATTTTTATTAAGTGTCACTTTTATCTGAAATGAAATATTTTGGTGATTTTTCTTCATAATTACAATTTTTTACACGTGGTTTTCATTCTTTAGGCAAGATTTAGAGATGCAAGGGAAAACCGAAAAATGAAAATTGACCCTTCATACAAATATATATTTGAAATTCTATCAGAAAAGCTTGGCCTGGACATAACAACTGTTGAAGAATTAATTTTGGATTGCCCATCTGTAAGTTTAAGTCTTATTATTATTTTTTAATTACTCTTTGAGAAGTGATTGGTTGAAGAAACTTGAATCGTTGTGAACAACAAAACATTTAGAAAGAGAAGGTTGGGGTTTAACTGAATAGAGAAGAAGCTTTATTTTACATAGTTATAGCCAACTGGATGATATTTCTAGTTTGGCCTACTATTGTGGAGGAAGGAAAAAAAAGAGTTGGCAACTAGAATTGAGCTAAGATTCTAACTCAAAATGGCTTCAGAAGTTAGAGGGACAGTCAAGCACAGGTAGAGTAATATATATATATATTTTTTGCGGTACACGTGCCTCTCACTGTTATGACCTCTCCTGTCGTGGAGCACAGGCTGTAGATGCACAGGCTCAGCGTCCATGGCTCATGGGCCCAGCTGCTCCGCGGCATGTGGGATCTTCCTGGACCAGGACACGAACCCACGTCCCCTACATCGGCAGGCAGACTCTCAACCACTGCACCACCACGGAAGCCCCAGAGTGATATTTTAAAAGTACAGGTTATATAAACTACACGTGCAAATCATTTGGATAGAAAAACAAACTGCAGAAATAGAGCTAGGGAACAGTGACTACTGCATGAATATAGTCGAAAACAACGAGGTGATTACCATGCATCTCTGTGTGCCAGGGACAGCCCTGGATTATGCCTACTTCTCTAGCATAATTATTAATAGTTCTTCCTTTCATTCCTAAAAGGGTCCCAGTTTTGGATGATGAATTTATATGGTCACCTTAATTATAGTAATATATGATAAACTGTGACTTTCATAGCAGCTCCCGGAAGCACTGTCATAGCTTCCTTATAGCTCAGGTTCTAAATTTTCAACAAAATTACTCTTAGCTGCTTGAGCTTTTTATCAAGTCTAGGAGTGACCTGGGCTGGAGCTTCTACAAGACCAGTGAGCAGGTACATGCTGGTGGTGAGCCGATTGTCCCACTGAATGCAAGGGTGAGAGAGTTGCATTGGGGGCGGCATTGTGGTAAGGTTGCCATTATCAGGGTCCATACTCCCTGTTCTTGCCCAGTGAACTTGGGCAAAACTCTTTAGCTTGCTCTAGAAGCGAAGAGTCTGTGGAATGTTTCCTAAAAGAGCCTCTCCCTTGCTTGATGCAGTATGTTACCAAGTTCTGGAAGTTGTCTGCCCTTCATTTCTTCCAGGACCCTTACAAAGCTTTAGAACTGGCAGGCCCCTGAGTTGAATGGGATTGATCATTTTCTTGTTCCCTTAGTGTGTTACAGTGACATGGGCATGTGATTGATGCAGAGAGATCAATAGCTCTGAGCTATTTTAATGGCAAAGGATAGGCAAACTTGGAGATGTGTACATAAAACAAGAGGTGCCACAGCAAGCAACTGGAAGTAGGATGGTTTCCCAGGTCACCAAAGTTCCCTGTGGGAATGTGCGTGTGGCTAAGGATGGCTTCACGGGCATGCGGGCTATTAGTTGAGTAGGCCCTTGTGCTGAAGGGCCCTGCCCTTGGATAAATAATCTCCTCTTGCCATCTTAAAATTATTAATAATTTCTAAACAAGTGGTTCTGAATTTTCATTTTTCACTGGGCCTCACAAATTCTGTAACCTGTCCTGGCTATGGATGATACCACCCACCGGCAACAGGATTCTCTTTGCCACTCTCAAGTTTTTTTGTTTGTTTGTATTGTTTTTTCATTTGTTTTCATCTCTCCTGGCCTCTCTTCTCTACTATTTTGTCTCCTCTGGTGACTCTGGTTATGTGTCTGCCTATAGGTAGAAGAAAGTGATGCAAAACAACCTTGCACACATCACTGAGCAGATGACCAAGAGATGAAGGGAAGGCCAATTTCTAAAAAATGTGATTCTCAGTAGGCCCAGGCTTCGGGCCTTTCCCAAGGACCATTCCTGTGCTTGGTTAGGGAAGAAACCATATAGGTAATCAACGTTGTTGCACCTGAAAATTTCAAGGCCACATATTTGGCTAACTTCACAACTGGAATCCCACTAGCTCTGCAAAAGATTTAGGCATAGACGCGGGGACTGGGCAGTGCCTTCAGAGGAAGACTGCTGCTAGGACTAAGTTGGGGATATGAGTATCTACAGAGGTGATATTGTCACCCTTAAGTATTTGCCACCTGGTTTTCTGGGCTGGCATTCTCTACTTGGAGGAAGTCTCTCTCACTGGCTAGCATGCTGACCAGGAAGTGGGAGTGCCCAATGCCTGCAAACCCTTCCATTTGTCATTCCTAGGGCATGTCTTGGACTTTGGGTCTTTGTGTTTAGCTTCTTCCTTTAAGGCTATCATGGACCAGGCCAGACACTGCTTAGGCTTCAAGGAATGGGAAATCTAGGATTAAGGGAAGAGTCAAGCCAGGAAAGGTGTTTCCTTAAGAGTTGCCGGTGAATTGCAAAGCCACAGTGGAGGGAAGATAGTAAGTACATCTAGGATGGAAACCAATGTCAAAATCTGGGAGAGATTAGAGTGCTCATTTGATTACATGGACAAAGCAAGAACATGTAGTAAATTGGCATCACGATTAGTGGATGGGTGAGTAAGAAGTTGGAGCAAGGAGTGGTATGTTTTGTTGTGGTTGTTTAGGTAACTGGGTGTATGGAAGAGTTTTTCTTTTATGTGAGGCCTGTTGCACAATCCAGAGTGAAAACAGTTCATTAAAGGCTCCGCAAAAGGGTAGACAACAGAAGATGTGGTGGTTATTTTGTTTGGCTTCAGATCCATTCCCGACTGTGCTCCACCCTGCTCTGTGGCCTGGAAGGCTGACCTCTCTGGAATCTGCCACATGGGCTCCCTCATCCTCTGGTTTCCATGTGGCTCGGCTTCGGGGAGCCACCAGCAGGAGATTGGAGGGCAGAAGAGAAAGAAGCCTGATCCCTCCCCACTTGGCCACGTTTCTGCCAGCGTCCTCCCAAGAAGTCCCTTTCCCCCAGCTCCGGCTATCAGCCTGCTTCCCGCTACCCCATTCCCCCCAATGCCCTCCCTTCCAGGCCTTGAGGTGGTACTGGTTTTCCTCTGTTGCTAGTCCTGTGTTGCTGCTAGTGCCGCAGCTTCCCTTACCCTGCTCTGGCCTCTAGAAGTAGCCTCTTTATTATAAGGTTTCTTCAGAACCTCTTTGTTATGACTCCTTTGCTTGCCAGGACCCTAACCAATACAAAGGTTTCTGCTGCATTGGCATTCAAGCTTTCGCTACTTCGTGTGTTCCTGCTACTTTCATTCAGCGCTGCTCATGATGGTCACAGACATTACTTTCCTGGCTTACATGATAGTGTTTTCCAAAGTCAAGACAGCAGCAGCACAGTTCTGTGGAAAGAGAGCAGATCTGGAGTTCCAGGTTCTGCACTTGTGGATATGTGTCTTTGGGTCCTTCACTCAAATTCTTTCTGTTTTTATTTATTTTAAATTTATTATTATTATTATTATTTTGGCTGGGCCGCACAGCACATGGGATCTTAGTTCCCTGACCAGGGATCGAACCTGTGCCCTCTGCAATGGAAGCGCAGAGTCTTAACCACTGGACCACCAGGGAAGTCCTCAAATTCTTTTTATTTATTTATTTATTTATTTATTTTTGGCTGCGTTGGGTCTTCGTTGCCGCGTGGGCTTTCTTTAGTTGCGGCGAGTTGGGGTTACTCTTCGTTGTGGTGTGCGGGCTTCTCATTGCGGTGGCTTCTCTTCTTACGGAACACAGGCTTTAGGCACGTGGGCTTCAGTAGTTGTGGCACGTGGGCTCCGTGGTTGTGGCTCGTGGGCTCTAGAGCACAGGCTCAGTAGTTGTGGCGCACGGGCTTAGTTGCTCCACGGCATGTGGGGTCTTCCTGGACCAGGGCTTGAACCCGTGTCCCCTGCATTGGCAGGCGGATTCTTAACCACTGCGCCAGCAGGGAAGTCCCCTCAAATTCTTTTTAGCTTTAATTTTCTTTTCTGCAAGAGGGGCATAATAATGCCACCTTACCTAGTGCAAGGTTGTGGTGAAACTCAGATGAAGTATTTGTAAAATATTACGTATTATAAGTGAATTTTTAACTGCAGTCATGATTTCGGCCCAGGACAGTTTTCACTCTGCTGGCCTCAGGAGTACAACATGTCTAAAAGACAAGAATTCATTACGTTTGATATTGAGATTTTTTTTTATCACAGTCATGCGGTCTACTTTTGAGAGTTTGGATGCGTTCAAAGCTGATGATGGGTCATAGAAGTCACATACAGCATGAAAGTGTGGAACTGGGCAAGAATAGCTATGCTGACAGCTTCTGTATCTTTTAGGTGGTAATTATGCAAGGGAGCCAAGTTTACGTGTGAGATGGAAGAGTAGAAAATGAAGGGCTAGGATTTTGCGCATCTCCGTGGCTCCATTTCATCTCCCAGTGTGGTGGTTCCCAAAGCTGGTCCCAGGACCAGCAGCAGCATCACCTGGAACTTTTTAGAAAGGCAAATCCTCGGGCCCAGCATTCTGTATTTTTAAGACGTCCCCTAGTTGCTTCTCTGATGCACACAAAAGTTTGAGAACCATTGTCCAAGGGTGAGAGGCTTTGCCAGACCTGAGATACTTCCTACAGGAATTGGTCAGTAAGTGAAGAGAAACCCACTGCCCAAGAGAGACACTTATGTATGAAATCAGTGGGACTAGGTGAAGGGGGGTCAGTAAACTTGTGTTTCCCTAATGATGTGTGAGCGTATTTGTTTATATGACCTAGATATCTACTTACTAAGATAATTATACTGACTCATAAGTAATTAAATTCATGCTCATAAATATGGAAGACATTATATTAATTTGTTTTTATATTAGTTTGGCTAAAATATAGGTCAAATTATAATTGCTGAAAATATTACTCAAATAATTGGTCAAACAAAACAGTTAGTAAGGCAAGTTTTACTCTTCCACAAATCAACTTTTAAGAATAGTTTCTCTTGGGAATTCCCTGTGATTAGGACTCCATGCTTTCACTGCCAAGGGCGCAGGTTCAATTCCTGGTCAGGGAACTAAGATCCTGCAAGCCACCCAGTGCAGCCAAAAAATGAGTAGTTTCTCTTAACAATAATTCTTTATGTTTACCTCCATTTGGACTCACCTATTTACCCCTATAAGATGCTGTGAGGCAGGGTTAGGTAAGTGGAGGCCCGCTTATATATGTAGATCAGTAATGTAGGTTTGGAAATAGAATTCACCCTATATTCCATGATAACTTTGGAGTTAAATTAGTTCGGATTCTAATCCTGCCTCTGATGTACCTGCTTCTGTGTACCTTGAATAAACTCTTTTAGCCTCATTTTCTTTATTTACAAAACTATGAGGACTAAGGTATGTAAAATGCCTAGCACAGGGCTTGGTTCATTTTATTATAGTTTCTTAGTCATTTTATTGATTACCATTTTCTCTTTTGTTTAACAGCTGGAAGCATTTACTCTTTTTTTTATGAAAGATGGTTGTAAGACATTGAAGTTTTTGTACCAGGAAGGAGATGTACCTGGTCTTGGTAAGGATGTTTTGCAAGGGTAACGTGCCAGCTATTCATGAATGAATGTTAAAGTGTAGCATATCTTTTCTCTTATACATAGACAATCCTATATTTATAAAGAAAATTTACCAGGAGCTTACAAGATTGCTATAATGATTGAAGAAGAAAGCATCCTTATAGAAGTCATTGACCTCTCCTGGGAATACACATTTTCACTAGAATTTAATTGCCTTTTCCTTGCAACAGGTAGAGCCATTTTGTACACGCATTGTCAGATGACTAGAAATAGTCATGAAACCACCCAAAAGCACAGCAGTCACTCCCTGTGGCCCTGGGTCAGCATCTTGTGTTTGCTGCAGCTGGCAGTGGAATATCTGGCTTTCCCTACTTTTCACGTTATTCCAAAAAGAATTGATACTTTACCAGGTCATTAAACTTTTGTCTTAATAATAGGTACACGGATCATCCTTTGGTTTTAGACTACTTATCTTATAAATCTTGTGGATTTTACCGTGTCCCCTCTGTTGGTTCTTTCTTGCTTTCCTCGTCTGCTGCCTTTAAGCTAGGCTTCTATCTCATGCCTGCCCCAGTATTCCAGATTGAAAACCGGTATCTCTGTTACCAGATTTCCTCTCTGAAATCCATACTACTTATTCCTGCCAAGTAAATCTTTCATTGTCCTGCTGTTGGATTGAGTCCAAACTCTTCATTTATTCCACTAAGGCCTGTCATAACCTGGACACACAGTTCTTGTTTAGTTGATCTCCTGTTCAGCCAAACATGAACTTGCTGCTCTCTCTAAGCCAGTCTTCATTGTTGTCTGTCCACACCAGTCATTTCCGTGCCCTTTTCTCCACCCTCCCAAGTGTCTCAGCCAAGTCCTACCCCTCCTCCGGATCGCCTCAGGCATTCTCTTTACTTCAGAGCCTTCCCAGAGTGTTCCAAACCACATCCATCACTATCCTTCAAACGCCTGTCTCTTTTAAAGTTTGCATTGTAAGATACCCCACTTGATCATGTTCTTCTGTTTTCATCTAATTGTTTAATATATATGTCTTTCTTCACCAACAAAATATGTAGACTCATGATTAGTGACTATGTCTGCTCTATTCATCTTCTGTCTCTCACAATTCTTATGCTGGGACATTACTGTAAGGTCCAAATTTTCATAATTCATTACAAATTAAAACAATAGCTGAAAATATAGAAAGGTGAGAAAATATCTACAATGAGAAGAAAAATTAAAACTACCACCCACATTCCCACTCACTTGGAATAATCAAATTAACTCCTTGATGAGTATCCTTCTGTAACTTCTTTGATATATATATGTGTGTGTGTGTGTGTGTGTGTGTGTGTGTGTGTGTATTTCCCTCTGTCTATGTATTTTGATATGTATATGTACAGTATGTATGAGTTATGTACATATATACACAGTATATATACCACTATGTATATAGTTTTATCTTCTGCTAGTTTTATCTTCTGATCACGAATTTAGATGTTTTTAACGACCCAAATTATAAGTATTGCTGCAAGTCTAAGACATATTCACGGTTCATTGACTCCTTGACATCCAGAGTTGCATACATAATATGTAGAGTTGGATCCTATTTTGCAGTATGTATATATACTGCTATACATATATATATTTGGGGGGACACATTCAGTCCATAGCATTTATTGTTATTGTATATTGCCTCAAACCTTCTTTGGAAGAGTATAGTATAAATAATAATAATGTGACCACCTAGAGGGGTAGGATAGGGAGGGTGGGAGGGAGGGAGATGCAAGAGGGAAGAGATATGGGAGCATATGTATATGTATAACTGATTCACTTTGTTGTAAAGCAGAAACTAACACACCATTGTAAAGCAATTATACTCCAATAAATATGTTTTTAAAAAAAACAACAACCATGTACAGCCATAATCAGGAAAAAAAAATAATGAAACTCTCAAGCTGTCAGCAGAAAAAAAAAAGTATCATTTTCAAACTTATTGGGCCAAAACAAGAATGTAGAGCTAGTGAGAATATTCCTTTTGTGCCAAGATTACAACACCAGACAGACAGAGCTCTCCAAGATGCTTCTGGGTGACAAGGTAAGTTTGAGACAGGCTCTCTGTGCCTCCACCTTTCCACAGCCTATGGCATTCTTGCTGCCTTTAACCAGGAAAGTAATCACCTCTTTTATGGCTCACAAGTAGCATCTCTCTTATTCCAAATGTGCTGGAGGCTGGGAGTGCTCTGTGGTTTGCTGACCTTGTACCCACTCTGGTGCTTTGGGTCGTTCTTTGTCAAAATTTATGAAAGTACAAGACAGATGAGAAGGGGGACGTGCATTCTTCAGCTGGAAGAGTGACCAAGTAACTACATACTGCTGCCCCTCCTGGGATCATGCTGGTCACTGCAAACTTCAGCAGCCCAATGACTTTTCCTCCAGACAGCGCCTATGCCTACGCCTTGCTCACTCAGACCACCAGCCCTGTGGGTCCCGAGGAGGCAAAGCTTGATGGGGAGTAGGTGGGTACTGGATGAGAGTGTAAGGGGCCAAGGTAGGACTGAGAAGGAAGCCACTTTCCCCATACTCAGTGCCCTGCTGGATTCTAAGACCCCTCTGCCCTAACAATTATTTTTCTAAATAGCCTTGGTCCAAACTTTGGAGCTCAGGGTGGATTTCAAGTCAGTGTCAACAGTGTGAAACTTTCCATTTCTTCTACACAGGTTATCCTGTGTATCCTGGTATATGGGTGAGAGTATCCCAGACCAGATGTTGTTTTCTTAAAATGCAGAGCTTATCACACCCTCCGTTGACGGTGTGCAGACCCCTGGGCCTGCAGGGAGGAGGGGATCACAGATAGACACTGTTTGACACACTGGTTTAAAGCTCGGTTCTGGAGAGGGTCAGAAGTGAGGTGGTGAAGACAAGCTCCACTCTTTACTCGCTGGGTCACACTGGGAAAGTTATTTCATCTCTCCAGGCCTTGGTTTTCTCATCTGTAAAATGGGAACAGTAATGGAACTCACCTCATGGGATTGGGAGGACCGTGGTGTATGCTGGGCTCAGGGCAAGTGCCATGTAAACTTTGCCTCACTCCCTAAAAAAGGCTTGTCCTCCAAGATTATAGTCCAGTCTCAGAAAGAAAAAGGACCTCAGTAGCCATGAGAGGTAGTTCAGCCTTCTCTTAATTATTTTCAAAAACATTGCATTTCCTGTTTGGGGACCATGTCACCCAAGATATGCTTCCTTTTTTTTTTTTTCAATTTAATTGAACTAAAAAAAACCCAATTTATAGGTGCTTTATAAAAATGGGATCCAACTCTATATATTATTCTATGGTAGCTTTTAAAAATTGATAATATTGTCTTCTCCATGCCACTGATACATTTCCACAATTAAATTTTAAACAGTTGCATTGTACTTCATTAGGCTGATACAACTATTAGGTTCAAAACTTATTATTAGAATTTAGGTTGTTCACAACTTTTTTCTCCTTTAAACAATGCCTCAATGAATATCATTGAAGCTAATTCTACGTGGATTAGGAAGACTTTTTAGGAAGAATTCTCAGGAGAACTGCCAGAAGAAAGGGTAAACATACTTTTATTTATTATTTTTGCTATTTCCAAAAATAATACATTTATCGTCTTGGTAAATATTCCTCTACATGTCTTTCTTATATGCATGTGCTAACATGTAGACACTTATTATCATTTTAAAAATATCATATAACGCGTTTTATTCTTGACTTACTTTTTGGACTTGACAGTATAACCTAGACATTTTTTATGTTATTAAATATAGATTTATCTAATTTAAAAGATGCTGTATAGTATTCTATAATGTAGCTGCATTTGGATTTTTAGAAGCCAGGAATATGTTCAGCTGTGAGTAATGGAAATCCTAATAGTAGCTTAAACAAATAGGGAGTCTATTTTTCTCTCATAACTGGGCAGGCAGTGGCTAGCAGTGGTTCAAGTGCTCAGTAATGCCATCAGAAACCCAGATTCTTATTTTATTTCTGTTCTGCCATTCTTTTTTTTTTTTAATTTAATTAATTTATTTATTTGGCTGCATTGGGTCTTCGTTGCTGTGTGCGGGCTTTTCTCTAGTTGCCGCGAGCAGGAGCTACTTTTCGTTGTGGTGCACGGGCTTCTCATTGCGGTGGCTTCTCTTGCTTTAGAGCACCGGCTCTAGAGCGCAGGCTCAGTATATGTGTCACATGGCTTATTTGCTCCACGGCATGTGGGATCTTCCCGGACCAGGGATCGAACCGGTGTCCCCTGCATTGGCAGGTGGATTCTTAACCACTGCGCCACAAGCAAGTCCCCTATTCTGCCATTCTTAACACATTGCTTTGTGTTCATATTTGTTCCACATGGTTGCAAGATGAAGCTCTAGACATTATGTACAGGTTTTCATCATGTAGGAAAGGGGCCTACTAGTCACACCTCTCCCCTTTATCAGGAAAGCCCAAGCTTCTTATGTCACATGACTACCCTAGGGGCTAGGGAGGCTGAGAAAGCAGTTGTCTCCCTGAGAATGTACAGATTGCTAAATGGGACAAATTCAGGTTCACTTATCAAGGAAAAAAGGGAGAATATTAAGGGTAAAGGTAATTCTGCCAACCTCCATGAATGAGCATTTGAGGTCTACATTGCTGCATACCATATCTCAGGGTTCTTTGGCTGCAAGCAAGATGCAGACTCTGGCTTAGGTAAGCAAAAAAATTAAAACATTTGGGTAGTTCACAAAATTTAGAACTAGCTGAAAAATGAGGCCTTGGGAAAAATAGGAATAGAGCATTTCCATGGATTTCAGGGCAGTTTCTTTGGATTCATCAGTGGATTGACCTTGCTCAGATCCCCTTTTATCTTTGTGTCTCTGCATCCAAGATTTACAGTCTTGCAGAGAGTCTAATTAGTATAGTTTTCACATGTGTACCCCTGCAGGGCTCTGAGACTGGTGTCCTCCTGAATCCCAGGACGGGAGAAATTCCCCAGACCCAAAGGAAGGAGGGCTGGGCAGACAAAAGATGTTTATGGTTTTGTGATAGGGATGTAAAATTTTCTTAGATCATATTTCAAATTGGTTATGGTTGTGAACAGGAAGACTGTTGATTTTTTGCTTATTAATATTGCAACCAGGGACTTCCCTGGTGGTACCGGTGGTAAAGAGCCCACCTTCCAATGCAGGGAATGCAGGTTCGATCCCTGGTCGGGGAACTAAGATCCCACAACTAAGCCTGCATGCCACAACTACTGAGCTCACACGCCTTAACGAGAGAGCCCGCGTGCTACAAACTACAGAGCCCACGTGCTCTGGAGCCCGCATGCCACAACTAGAGAGAGAAAACCCGCAGTCCACAACTAGGGAGAAGCCCACACGCCACAAAGAAAAGATCCCACGTGCCTCAACGAAGATCCTGTGTGCCGCAACTAAGACCCAACGCAGCCAAAAAAAATTTAGAAAAAAATATTACAACTAGCTATCTAACAGAATTCTCATATTTTAAATAGTTTTTAAACATCGAAGAAAGATTTCTAATGATACATTTTCATTGAAATTAGTTCAAGGAAGGATTTAATATAAGTCAGGTGCTATGAGAGTATTTAGTGGGGGACAGGATCTTCTTGGGGGAGTCAGTGAAAGTTTACCTGAGAGGTGGCATTTTGGCTGAGATACAAAAGATTAGCAAGGATTAAGGAGGCAAAGTGTTGAGAATGGGATAAGAGAAGGGTTTGCATGAAAGTCCTGCCTGGGGCCAGGCCAAAAGGAGCAAAGTGCAGAACTCAGTGAAAGGTACCCAAGGAGGCTGCAATTTAAGATTTGCAATTACATCTTTTTGTAGACAAAAAATTTTATTCCATAATTATATTGAAAACTTCTTAAAGTAAAGCAAGGAGCAAGGGTGTAAGATCCACAGTAATTTATCACATTTGATTAGTCATGTGATCGTATGCTAAGTTCTTGACTTTTGTTTTCAGAATGTGGTCGAACTATTGCTGGAGCAACCAAAGGGGCAAAAATGATGAGATTGTATATAGACAACGCAGCCCCAGAGAAACTAAAAGGAGTGTGTGTAGTTTTTGTTCGCTGTCGCAATGATGTCCCTATAAATACTAAAAATATTCATGAAGTATGTTTACATTTTTTTCAAATATATGGTTAAGCATTTTTGCCAGCTTTATTGAGATATAATTGACATATAACATTATGTAAGTTTAAGGTATACAAAGAATTGATTTAACACATTGTGAAATGATTACTGCCATAGCATTAGATAACACCTCCATTGCCTCACACAATTACCTTTTTTTCTTCTTTTTTGGTAATGACATCTAAGATCTACTCCCTTAGCAACTTTTAAGTATACAATACAGTATCGTTAACTACAGTCACCATGCTGTACGTTAGATCCCCAGAACTTATTCATCTTATAACTGGAAGTTTGTACCCTTTGACCATTGTTTTTTCCATCCAAATTTCTGGGCAGAGGGCTAGTTTCATTGCTTTTTACCTCAAATGACAGAGTTTTTCTCGTCCCCTTTTCATGGACAGGGCAACTGTCCACCTAGAACTTTCTTTATGTAGGAGGCTCAGTTTCATTTCCCTCACATTGTATGGACTCCAGGCCATATCTCCTTCCCTATGCAGAAATTAAAGCACCAGGGAAAGTGTTTACTTGATGAGCAAGTATGTGAATGGTTAAATGTGGGCAGAATATAAGTTTGTTGATTTTAGAACCTTAATATTCACCACTTAAGTTTTCCTAATAGTTTATAAGATATATTGTCTATACTTATTGTAATGTAAAATAGGTTATGATTTTCAGTTCCTTAATGGGATCAGCATGTAAAATAACATTTGAACATTACCCTTTTAGGAAGTGCTATTTACTTTTCTGGATGTGTCAGAAGGACTCCTAGTTGGGATTAGGAATATGCTGGCAAATATATTTCTACCAGCTATTCTTGCGACAAATAATTGGGGTGCTTTAAACCAGTGCCAGCAAGGAGAATCTGAAAAACACATTTTCACTGAAACCATCAACAGATACCTTTCATTTTTAGATGGTAAGTATAATATTTAATGTTTAATCAGTTACTACAAATGAGCAAATTAACTATAAGATATGTTATTAAAAATATGCATTAGAGAAAACATTTCCATCTTAAAAGAAGATGTTAATCAAAGTAATTATGAGACCTAGAGATAAGAAATCAAATCATTAGAACTTCTCTTTCCATGGATCTCTGAAGGTGTAAGATACATTTTCTTTTATATCTCCCATTGTAAAAGGAGGATTCTCTTCCTATATTATTTGAGAAAATTTTTACCATATTTAAAAATATATACGTTATTATGAACTCTTTTTAAAATATAAATTATATTATTTCATATTGTTAAAATATGCAATTTTATTAATAAATCATAGTCACAATCTAATGATCAACTAGAATTATATTTCTATAAAGTGTTAGATCTCTAACATTTTAGTAATTACAGCTTGAAACCACACATTGGCATTTAACTCATTGACGTTAAACACCTCTTGTCAATATTATTTTTTCCCTTTTAGGTGCTAGAATAAGTATTGAGGGAACAGTTAAGTTAAAGAAGATAGACAATGTTGATTTTTCCAAACTGCATACCTTTGAAGAAGTGACACTCGCAGCTAGCAATTCAGAAACTGTTCGTCAGCTAGAGGACGTGCTGATGATATGGTACAGACAGATTGAACAGGTGAGCTGACCTGAGTGATTTCACCAGATATGAGTCATAGTTCTTATCTGTGTCCTAGTCACTGCATTTTGTCCCTAAAAGTAAAGGGAAGAGGAGCCTTCCAGATTCTGCTATGAAATTCAGCCTATTTTTGATTCTAGTGCAAAATCATTGTTCTCTTTGGACCACTTAATATCAACTTAAAGATATTTCCCACTTTAAGGAGGAAACCATAACATTATGGCTTGAGAATGGAATAATGAAGAAGCAGAAATAGCCAGCATTTATCTCCAATATCTTATGTATTGTTTATGCTCTTCATTAGAGAGAGAGGAAAAGTACACAGTGAAGAGACTATAGCCACAATGCTAGACACTTAATAAATACCTCTTGGTTGATCAATGGAATTGTCTGTGTAGACAGAGAGGTTCAAACTAGGCTCATTCCTATCAGTACTGCAGCGGCAAGTCTGCAGCTCTCTGGCCAAATACATTTTCTCTGGCAGTAAGAAAAGCAGTGATAGAAATGGGGTATATGTCAACATTCTGAGAGGTGCCAACTTACACTACAAACGTTGCCCACAACCAAATATTAGGTAGTTGCTCTAAACAGAAAGAGGACTCTAGAAGCCAACTCACAGATCTCTAGTTCATGAGCACAGGACAGTGAAACTGGAGAAGAAAATCTTCAGCTGAATGAGGACTAGGGGAGAAAAATCTTGAGCAAGCAAGAGTTAGAGAAAAGCATTTCCGATTTTACCTCTCTTTGAACTGTTAGAAGGAGGGAGGTGTAGTTGGAGTGGAAAAATTGGAGGACTTTGGAAACTCCATCAAGGCCTGGAGTGCTGGCCACAAAATTTGCTCCCAGGTGTCACTAGGTACTCGAAGTAATTGTCCACCAAGGACTCCTGCAGCTGCCTACTATGTCAGTAGGCATAGGAAGAGGGAGTTGTAAGCCATTGTGGAATTCAAGCTGTGTCCTACACAGTGGCTGAGGAGATCTCCTCCAATTATCATGATCAATCAAAATAGATCTTCTTTTATAAAAATGAGCAAGCAAAAGAAATAGCTTAACATAAGGAGATTAGGCAAGTTGAAATAAGAAAAGTTGGGGGGAATTCCCTGGTGGTCCAGTGATTAGGACTCTGCGCTTTCACTCCTGAGGGCACGGGTTCAATCCTTGGTTGGGGAACTAAGAACTAAGATCCCACAATCCTGTAAGCTGCACAGCCAAAAAAAAAAAAGGAAAATCATATTGGGCAATTGTAGCAAATGGTCTCCAGTTAAGCAGAATCAGTGCAAGAAATGGGAGACTTCTTTAAAAAAAACTACATCTAAAATAAACCATGACCTCTTGTCATACACAAAAATTAATTCAAGATGGATCATAGACATAAATATGGAAGCTAAAACTAAAAAAAGAGATACATGGATGAATCTCAAAAACATGTTGAGTGAACAAATCCAGCCTTAAAAAAGTAATGTGAAAAATAGAACAAAAAATATACTTGAATCAGAATGTAATGTAGAACTATATTAATATCTTATTAAGATACAAAACCCAGAAGCCATGAAAGAAAAACCTGACATATGTGACTATATAAAAAAATTAAAGATCCATATGGCAGAAATCACTGTAAGCAACATTAGAGGATAATTGACCTTCTGGGAGAAAATACTATCAGCATATGTAACAGAGTTAGTATCCATAATATGTAAAGAACGTCTATAAATCATTAAGAAATGGGCATTTCAGAGAAAACTTGGCCAAGGATATGAACAATGTCATTCAAAGAAAGTACATGGACATGTTTGACCTGGGAAAAGAAGGGGACCTAGGAGTGACGTGATGTCTTCAAATATTTGATGGTATTTCATGTGGACTTAAACTTGTACTGTAATGGCTCTAACAGGCAGAATTAAGAGCGGAGTGTGATGGTTATAAGGAGGGAGATTTTATTAGGATCACTTTCTCACAGAATTCCCCCCCCTCCAAAAATGGAATGTTTTGTATCCCTGAAAGTATCCGATTTGAGGTTGGATAATCATCTATGAATAATGTTGTAGCAGGAATTAAACATCAGAAGTGTTGCTTGATTTAGTTAATTTTAAGGTCCATTTTCCTTCTTTAATTCAGTGATTCAAATTATCTAGACTTTCAGCCACTAAGAAAGGTTTAAATTATGTCTAGTATCCTCTATTTAAGGAGGTGGAGAAACTTATAATAAGATTAGGAGAGAGTTCCATAAACCATAGTTAAAATTAAAAGCATTTCATGGATTAAAGAGAGAAGCTTCATAGGTTTGAAAAATCAACTGTGTATTTTTCCTTGTTTGTATCTTAATTCCATCACGATTGTAGTTATGAAAAGTTATAAGCATAATAAAGGTACAGAAAATAAGAAACACCCCTGTAAGTACCACTGAGATTAAACAGATACTAACCGTTCGCTGTTTTTGCTTCAGATCTCTTATTTTCACTAAATCCTCCAACCCTTTCCTCTCCCTCCCTGTATATTACCACCATTCTGATGTTATTGTCTTCTCCATTCCCCTGAAAGTTTTATACTTTTATTGCATTTGAATATTTATAAGCTTTATATTATATATAAATAAATTATATATATGAAAATACAAATATATATTTGCGTTTAAAATCTTTACATAGATGGTATCCTTTTACAGTTTTTTTTTCTTATTTAACATTCTCTTTCATCCATGTTGGTATAAGTAAATTTAATTCATTCACTTAACTATTGTCTGGTATTCCTCTATGAAAGAATCCGTTTATTCTGTAGATTTCCAGACATTTAGGAGACATTCAAATTATGTCTAGTATCCTCTGTTTAATGAGGTAGACAACTCACGTATTCCCTCAGAAAGCAGTTGTTTCTACTTTTTTTTCCTGTTACAAACAATAATAATACATCTTCAATGAATATCTTTATTCTGGTCTCGTTTGCACATGTTCAAGAGTTTCCCAGGGAATGGCTGAGAGAAGTAGTATGGATTTTTTATTGGGTACTACAAAGCCCTCCAAATAGTGGTTATATTAACTTATATTTTTTTACAGAAGTAAATGGGAGTTCCCATGTCTTCATATCTTTCGTTACACTTGGGACTGTTGGATTTTTAATGGATGCCAGTATGTTGGATGTGAAATGGTATCTTGATTTATTTTGCATTACCCTGAACACTGTTGAGGCTGTGCACGTTTAATGGCTGTTTAGATTTCCTCCTTGTTGAATTGCCTGTTCATATCCTTTACCTAGTTTTCTTTCAGATTGCTTGATGATATCTTAACTGAATTGTTGGAGTTTGAATAATATTTTCCGGCTGTTAATCTTTTGTTGGTCCCCATTGTGTCCTGCATTTTCATTTGGTATTGGTGTCTTTAGTCATGTGGAAGTTTTACATTTTAACGTAAATATATTAGTTAAAAATGGTAATCCAGCCTCAATTTAGCCACCTCCAGTGACTAGAAGCTTTGTGCTTTTTGTATTTTGGAAACACTTTCCTACTCGAGTGTTGTGAAGATATTCTCCTAAATTATTTATTTATTTTAAATACTGAAATATACAGAAATGAACAACAAATCAATAAAAATAAAATAAACAAATTATTGTAAAATTAACACCTGTGTAACTTTTGCACAAGAAATAGAGCATTACCAGCACCTTGCAATCTCCATGCATTTTTCTTCCCAATTTTAACTCCCTTTTCTTCTCCCTAGTGGTAACCATTTTCTTGGCAATTATGATGTTCAGTTCCATGCTTTTCTTTATAGTTTTACCCCCATCTCCTATATTTTCTTTAAATGTTTTACCATTTTGTTTTTAACATTTAGGTTTTTAATCTATCTGGAATTATTTTTGTGTGTGTATAATGTGAGGTAGGGATCTAATTTTGTCTTTTTCCATATGGTTAGCCAATTGTCTCAGAAGTGTATTTAGTAGTCCATTCTTTACCAGCAAATTTGTAATATCTATCAAGTTTCTAGACCCCTTTATCTATCCCACCTGTCTACTTATTTGTTTTTTGCACTCATACCATACTGCTTTAATTTATGTTGCTTTTTACTAAATCAACGTTTGGTATGGCAAGTCCCTTTCATTATTTTTCTTCAAAATTGCATTGATTATTTCTGGTTGATTGTTCTTCCAAATTAATTTTAAGACTAGTTTGTTAAGTATCATGAAAAGAAAACCTTGTTGAGATTTTGATTGGAAATTTCATTGAATGAAGTAAATTTCATTTCATTAATTCAGAGAAAATTTCCATCTTTATATTGTTGAATTTTTCCATCCATGAACGTGGTATATTTCTCCACTGATTTAGGTCTTCTTTTGTGTGCTGAAAGTAAGTTTTCTAATTTTCTCCAAAAATGTCTTGCACATTTTTTGTTAATCTCTAGATATCTTACATTGTTATTATTTGTTATAGCAAATACTATCATTTTAGAAATTATATTTTCAGATTGCTAGATGGCTTGTAAAGAAATGCTACTGATATTTATATATACAGCCCAAAACCTTACTGAATTATTCACTTTTATTAATTGTAAAAGTTTGTCTTTAGATATTCTTGAATTTTTAAAATGTGGCCAACCATTCCCTCCATGATAATGCCATTGTTTTTTTATTTCCAATTCTTATACCTTTTGTTTACTTTCCTTATCTTGTTCTATGATCTCCATGACCAGGTTGAATAGAAGTGGGTGGTGACAGTGGCAAAATTGTCTTGTCGTTGGTTTTAAAGTGGTATTTTCTAAAATTTCATCTTTAAGTATGATGTTTTAAATCACAGCAAGATCCTTTTTGACCTATCTCCTAGAGAAATGGAAATAAAAACAAAAATAAACAAATGGGACCTAATGAAACTTAAAAGCTTTTGCACAGCAAAGGA
>NC_041231.1:73140649-73192364 GCF_002837175.3 Physeter macrocephalus
CTTTTTATGGCTGAGTAATATTCCATTGTATATATGTGCCACATCTTCTTTATCCATTCATCTGTTCATTGCAGCTCTATTTACAATAGGCAGGACATGGAAGCAACCTAAGTGTCCATCAACAGATGAATGGATAAAGAAGATGTGGCACATATATACAATGGAATATTACTCAGCCATAAAAAGAAATGAAACTGAGTTATTTGTAATGAGGTGGATAGACCTGGAGTCTGTCATACAGAGTGAAGTAAGTCAGAAGGAGAAAAACAAATACTGTATGCTAACACATATATATGGAATCTAAGAAAAAAAATGTCATGAAGAGATTAGTGGTAGGATGGGAATAAAACACAGACCTACTAGAGCATGGACTTGAGGACATGGGGAGGGGGAAGGGTAAGCTGTGACGAAGTGAGAGAGTGGCAGGGACATATATGCACTACCAAATGTAAATTAGATAGCTAGTGGGAAGCTGCCGCATAGCACAGGGAGATCACCTCTGTGCTTTGTGACCATGAGAGGGGTGGGATAGGGAGGGTGGGAGGGAGGGAGACACAAGAGGGAAGAGATATGGGAACATATGTATATGTATAACTGATTCACTTTGTTGTAAAGGAGAAACTAACACACTATTGTAAAACAGTTATACTCCAATAAAGATGTTAAAAAAAAAAAAAAAAAAAAAGAGTCATGTACCAAAATGTTCATTGCAGCTCTATTTACGATAGCCAGGACATGGAAGCAACCTAAGTGTCCATCATTGGATGAATGGATAAAGAAGATGTGGCACATATATACAATGGAATATTACTCAGCATAAAAAGAAACAAAATTGAGATATTTGTAGTGAGGTGGATGGACCTAGAGTCTGTCATACAGAGTGAAGTAAGTCAGAAAGAGAAAAACAAATACAGTATGCTGACACATATATATAGAATCTAAGAAAAAAAAAATGGTCATGAAGAACCTAGCGGTAAGATGGGAATAAAGACACAGACCTCCTAGAGAATGGACTTGAGGATATGGGGAGGGGGAAAGGTAAACTGTGACAAAGTGAGAGAGTGGCATGGACCTATATATACACTACCAAATGTAAAATAGCTAGTGGGAAGCAGCCACATAGCACAGGGAGATCAGCTCGATGCTTTGTGACCACCTAGTGGGGTGGGATAGGGAGGGTGGGAGGGAGACACAAGCGGGAGGAGATATGGGGATATATGTATATGTATAGCTGATTCACTTTGTTATACAGCAGAAGCTAACACACCATTGTAAAGCAGTTATACTCCCATAAAGATGTTTAAAAAATTATAATATACATGTAAAAAAAAAGTATGATGTTTGCTGTAGACTTTGGGCAGGTACTAATTATCCTGGTAAAGAAATTCTCTTCTCTTCTTAGTTTGCTAAGAGTTCTTAATATTATTCAGTGTTGAATGTTATTTGTACTTTTAACTTTCTTTGAAAAGGTGCAAATAATGAGGTTCTAAAAGAAGAAAGTAACGTTTCTATACTCTGTGAACTTTTCTGATTGCAGGTACTTATTGAAAGTGAGCAGATGAGAAAAGAAGCTGATGACTCAGGTCCTCTCACTGAATTGGAACACTGGAAACGCATGTCAGCCAAATTCAATTATATCATTGAACAGATTAAAGGGACAAGTTGTAAGGCTGTTATAAATGTGCTTAATGTTGCACACTCCAAACTCTTAAAGGTAAAAGGCCTTGTATTTTAAAGTTTACTTCAGAACAACCTACTGGAAAATTACCCTTCTTGAACTGCTTCTTTGCATCATATACTTTGCATCATGTATTTAGAAGTGTTAAAACTAAAACTTTGAGTAAGGCTTTCTCATGTACCATCGTTACTTCCAGAAGAGGAAAAGGAAGTATAGAAATGAAAATTTATTTCTCAATATTTCACACACCAGTTTTGACAGTACTACTTTGGGGTGATTGCTATTTATTTTTAAATTGTTTTTGAAATTGTAAATCAATAGAGGCTTATTGAATTAGAGAACTATATAGAAAGTCAAAAGCAAAAATGTCCTCTATCTTACATCTCATCCCCACTATTCCATCTCCTTTCCTAGAGGTCATATTTATTAACAGTTTAGCTTGATTCTCTCCAGGTCCTTTTCTGTTTCTTCCTTTAAAAAATATATATATATATATATTTGTTTTGTGTTTCTAAATTTTTAAAATTACATGGCATCATACTCTATTTTTCTTTAACTCCCTGGTCCCCCCAACAGCATATCTTGGAGAGTTATACCTATCAGATCAGGCTATTTCGTTTTCCATAATGTTAATGCATCAGGTTTTATTTAATCATTTTCTTGTTTTTAGACAAATTGTTTCCTTTCTTTTTTTCAACAGCCTTGAGATATAATTCACATATTACTCATTTCTGCCATTTAAGGAGCAAAATTCAGTGGTTTTTAGTACATTCACAGAGTTGTGCAACCATCACCACAATCAATTTTAGAACATTTTATCACCTCAAAAAGAAACCCTGTACTCTTTAGCTATCACCTCCCATCTCCATCTGTCTCCTTTCCCTCATTCTAGCCCTAAGTAACCACCAATCCACTTTTTATCTCTATAGATTTGCTTGTTTTGGACATTGCATATAAATGGAATCATAATATGTGGTCATTTGTTACTGGTTTCTTTCACTTGGCATAATGTTTTCAAGGTTTATCCATGTTGTAGTATGCATCAGTAATTATTCCTTTTCACAGCTGAATAATATTTCATTTTATAGATAACACCACATTTTGTTTATCAGTTTATGGATATTTGCATTATCTCTACTTTTTGGCTATTATGAATAATGCTGCTGTGAACATTCTTGTACCCATTCTTGTGTGGACGTATGTTGCCATTTTTCTTGTATATACCTGGGAGTGGAATTTCTGGCTCAAATGGTAACTCTGTGTTTAACTTTTTGAGGAAAATTGTTCCTTTTCTATGTGTTCACAAACATTACCACAGTTAAAGCCTCTACGTGCCTACAAGCAAGTATTTCCCTAGGGTGTATACTCCACAACTTTGTTAATACTTATTATCAGTTAAAGATTTTTGTTTGCCTGTCCAACATGTGGAAAATGGCTTGTTGTATTTTGCCTTTTCCTTATTAATAATGAAGTTGAGCATCTTTTAAAGTTTATTTGCTATTTGCATTTATTCTCCTGTGAATTGTTTGTTTATATCTTTCCCTCATTCAGAAAGTTTCAGATATTGTTTTGTTCTGATTCTAGTAGTCCTTTATTACTATGGCTATTAATCAATTGTTATATATGGTGGATGAGGCAAACCGCCATGGTTCCTGAGCATCTCTGCACATTATTGCTGGATATGAAAAGTACACTTTGCTGATGGGAATATTTTCTTTCCTGAAGACCCAGAATAATGTAATGTCACTTTTCAAACCTAGAAAAGTCACTCCAGGTAGAAGCAGGTCTGGTTTAAGCCAACAGACAGAATGTTAATTACAAACAGAATGAGTCTTCAGTTTTAGTAAGTCACTTAAGGTTTTTATAATAACTTTAAGTCTTAAATAATATAAGAAAAAGATATATCAATCACATTTAAGTATCTACTCTCTTAGTATATGTATGATTAGGGAAGACAGCTTGAATTTCATGATTAAACCTTAGCACGGTGGTATATTTGGATGTTACATAGGACTCTTATACTTTCTTTTCTTAGAATTGGCGTGATTTGGATGCAAGAATCACAGATACAGCAAATGAATCAAAAGATAATGTCAGATATTTGTACACTCTAGAAAAAGTATGTCAGCCTCTCTATAACTATGATCTAGTAAGTATTCTTTTTAAAGTGTAGTTTAAAAAATTAGCGCATACACTTTGTTATAAAGCAGAAACTAACACACCATTGTAAAGCAATTATACTCCAATAAAGATGTTTAAAAAAATAAAATAAAATAAAATCAATTTAATATGTGTGTATTGGGAAAAACATATTGCAGAAAAGTTATTTAAAAGATATCTTTTCCTATTATATATCTGTAATGAATTATAAACTATATTTATTATTTTAACCTATATTTAAATATATAGCATTATCATAACTATGACCTCATTTGTGAATTGAGCAAGACAAGCATATTAGTTATTCATTGCTTCATAACAAATTTTCCCAAAACTGGGTGGCTTAAAACAATAAGCATTTATTGTATCACAGTTTTTGTAGGTCAGGAATTCAGGGACGGCGTAGCTGAGTACCTCTGCTTCAGGGTCTCTCATGAGGCTGCAGTCAAGCTACTGTCTTGGGATGTGCTCTCTTCTGAAGGGGAGGCTGACTGGGGAGGGTCCACTTCTATTGCACACCACATGGGCCTTTGCACAGGACAACTAGCTTCCCCTAGAGTGAGTGACCCAAGAGTGAGCAAGAGAAAGTGCCCAACTAGCATTACACTGATACCAAAGCCAGATAAGAACACCTCAAGAAAATAAAATTACAGGTCAATATTCCTGATGAATGTAGATGCAGAAATTCTCAACAAAACAGTGGCAAACCAAATTCCATGGCACATTAAAAGGATCACACACTAAGATCAAGGGGGATTTATTCCTGGGATGCAAAGATGGTTCAACATATGCAAATGGATAGATGTGATACACCACATTAATAGAATGAAAGGTAAAAATCATATGATTATTTCAATAGATGCAGAAAAAGCATCTGACAAAATACAACATCCTTTCATGATGAAAGCTCTCAATAAATTGAGTATAGAAAGAATGTACCTCAACGTAATAAAAGATTACATATCCTTTAAAAATTGTATAAATAAAATAATCATGCAAAAAAGAGAATGTATATGAATATTATAACATCTCTGTACTTCTTAAAATATATTTAAAACTTTTCACTATAAAAAGTAAACTTGGAAGAAAGATATAATGCTTTTTGCTGTTACCAAGACCTATAAATTTTAAGGTATACTAATTTCAACTCTTGATTCAAAAGACTTATTTAAATTCATATAATTTTCATACCTTTTAGTTTTGGTTTTAGTTCTTTTCATCCTAGTAATTAAAAAAACTTTGTTCAATTCCTCTAGCGATGCATGTACTTTATTATTATTGTTATCATTGAGCTTTTTACATTCTCTGATGTAGGAATGTTTCTAACATTATCTTTTGAAAGTAGAGAAGTACTGTTAGTATTAAGTCTTATAATTTCTTCCCCCTCAGATACCAACTATTTCTGTAGATTCAAAAATTCTTTTTTTCTCATTTTCTTTATTCTCCTTAAAAGAAACCAGAAGTTGCTGTTTAGTTTGTAACTGTCAGTTGAGCAGGAAAAGTGTAGAGGACTCATGCTTCCATTTCTTGTGGATAAAATTTTATGAATTTTGTGTTTCATTTTATCAGCTTGGTATTGTGCTGTTGGCATATCGACTAATATATTTTATGCATAAAATGTCCGAACACTATGTATAGATAAGAACTGTGCACTCAAGGAGCTACTATTATAAATAATGATGTTTAAAATTCAGATGAAGGGCATTTCCCCAGTGGGCCCATTTGATACTGTCCCCAAGCCTTTTTCATTCTTTGTAAAGTTGCCTTATTGAGGGTGGAAGGGACTCCTTCTAGGCATATTTTTATTAGAATCTGTTTGGTCTACAGATAACGCATATAATATGAATTCTGATATACAGGGTTAACTACAAAGTGACGATACTAATTTCCATAAGCCACATAAAATTGATTTCATTATGTCATGGTTAAACCTCATACCTAGGACATACAGTACACTCATCAGTAGTTGTTCTTCCTGGCTTATTTATTCCACCACTATTAAAAAATCTTTTATATATTTTAAATTGTCCTCGCAATTAAAAGTCTAGCTCCTTGAGGGTGGGAATGCCATTGACCTTCTGTTGTTCTTCCATAGTGATTTATGATTTACATCAAGGTTAAGAGCAGGATCTCAAAATCTCGGGCACATAGCTGTGGTTATGCTACAGCTCTAGGACCTTGGACAAGGCACTTAACTTCTCTACATCTCTATTTTCTCATTTGCAAAATGGGAATAATCATAACACTTTATTTTATAGATTCTAAGACTTTTTTTTCACATTTTAACATCTCTATTCAGAGCACAACTTACAGTCAGTCAGGTTTTATGAATCATTGTGAACATGACTTGACACCATCTGAGATTATTAGTTCTTTCCTTGCGGGGGAAGGAAAGAACTAATGTTTGTTTTGTTTTGGGTACCATGGGCATGAATTCAGACCACAGTGAGTGAGCACCAGCTTGTGGAACAAATTCTCAGGATAGTTTATTTTCCATCCCTCCCCAAGGAGCAGGATTGGGACAGGTAGGCTTTATTTCTGACTTTTTCTCCATGGCTTGTTAATTTCATGCCTAGTTTGGTGGCTTAGTTTTTTTGTAGGAGTTAGACTCCCCATCTTGAGCATTTTTTCCCCTTCCTCAGTAGAATGTAGAGCAGTGTTACAGTCTTACAATCAGTGATGTTTTAGATCTGATGAAATCAAACCTGCCTTAAATGGTCATTGTTGGGACTTCCCTGGTGGTGCAGTGGATGACTCCATGCTCCCAATGCAGGGGGCTGGGGTTCGATACCTGGTCAGGGAACTAGATCCCACATGCATGCTGCAAATGAGAGTTCGCATGCTGCAGCTAAGACCCAGTGCAACCAAATAAATAAATAAATATTTTAAAAAATGGTCATTGTCAACATAAATTAAGATAATATGTGAAGCTCTTCACCTAGTGCCTGGCGCATAGTAATCATTCAATATACATTAGCAATAGTTTGATATCTCGGATGCACTTGCTCTGCTTTGCTCTATGCTGTTCTACTTGATGGCTCTAGGCTGTTCTACTTATTTCACTTCTTTGTGTGTGTCGTTTCCACCCTGCCTTGACCTCCTCCAGGATAGTTTCCTTATATTTGGAATTCTACCAATATTCTCAGAACTTCGTGGTACTTAGTAGGTTTGCTGAAAGGTGAATTGAGTTGAATAATGAGGAAATGAGTTCTAGTCTGATCTCTGTTTCTAATTAGCTTTCTGGCCATACATTAGTCACTTTACCCTTTAAGATATCAGTTTCTTCATCCTTAAAAAGACCAAGCTGAGCTATTAATACTTAAAATCACTTTCACCTCCAAAATTTTATCTTTAAATAAAATTTTAAGTTTACATGTACAGAAAAGTTGCAGTGATAGTACAGAATTCTTTTCACCTAATTTCTCCTGTTAACATCTTGCATTACCTTGGTACATTTGTCAAAACTCATGTCCTTTCTCTGTTTCAGTATCCAGTCAAGGATACCACATTGCTTTTAGTAAAATTTGACTTTTAAGATTAAAATGTTACACTGTTTTATGTATGTTTAGAGTTTTGAATATTATAGGATATGGGTTATTAAAAATATAAATGTATGCTTAATATATTTCAATTTTAGGTTTCCATGGCACATGGAATACAAAATTTGATAAATGCCATCAAAATGATTCACAGTGTGTCAAGGTATTATAATACTTCGGAGAGAATGACCTCATTGTTTATCAAGGTAAGTTTCCAAGGGAAGAAATCACATTGTAACCCTGTGAAAAAGTTAACAATGCTTTCCTCTGAGCCAGGGAAGGGAATTGGGAACTTTGGGTGCCTCTCAGAGTTCTGGATTTTCATACTTCGTGGAAAAGAAAAGAAAGGCATGCCTGGAGTCAGTTGTACTTAATTGAAGGGGGACCTTTCTGCTTGTCAGAGGTAAACCCCCAGGTTTTTTTTTTAAAAGTAACTGATTACTTTCTAATTTATTTGTTCCAAATAGTTTTGCATAAGAGCTAAGAATTGTGCCTAGACTGTTACAAGAAACAAGAAGGACACTACATAATGATCAAGGGAAAAATAATGCTTCTTTAGCTACTCCCACCCACATTGTGGTTTATGTAAAATCTTCCCATTTAGTGCCATATGATTAATTATTTTAAATAATTGGAAAAATCATCCAAGAAACACAGGAGTAGAATTTACTTATAAATGATTCAAGCAGAACATAACAGTCACATTTCAGCTTTCTTTTAGATCAAAGAATAGATTTAATCATTGTCTATGTCCCAAGCAAGGCAAGAACCTTAGGATTCTTCCCTGTCTCTTGTCGTCCTCCTTGCTACATGTTCCACATTGAGATTTCTAGTTCCATATTATTGTTACTGTGTTTTCAATGTTATGAATCAACAAGTGATCAGACTAAAATCTAAGTATTGCTAGCTTTTTTGATCACCTCTGTTTCATGATTTCCACATCTTCCTCTGCCTTGGATTTATTATTTCTTTTGCTGAAAAAAATTCTTCAGTAGTTCTGTGGTGAACCCCCTGAATTCCTGCATGTCTGAAAATCACTTCATTTTGTCTTACCACTCAAATGTTAGTTTGAGATTCTTAAGTTCAATATAATTTTTTCCTGGAACTGTAAAGATACTGTTATATACTATCTACAATTGTTGATAAGAAATTTGATGCTAATCTGATTGTTTTTCCTTTGTGGGAAACCTATTTTATTCTCCCAGGAAGCTTTTAGGATTTTTTCTTCATTCTTGAACTTCTAAAATTTCAAAGTGATGTGGTTCTTTTTACATTTATCTTGTTCTATACTTGCTGGGTTGTTTCATTCCCAAGACTTTCCTCTCTCTTCATTCCTGGGAAGTTTTCCTGTTTACCTCTGATTATTTCTTAACCACCTATTCAGTTTATTCTCTCCCCTTGAATCTAAAATTCATGTTCCTTAACTTTTTTTTTTTTTGGTCCATCTTTGTCCTTTGACCTTTCAGCTCACTCACTGACTGTTCATTTATGTCCCAATTGCTGGTCGGTGCATCCAAAAAAATGTCAATTTCCGAGTTCTTTAGTTGTTTTCTTTCATGATGTAAAAATTCTCTCATATCTTTCTTATAAACTTAGTTAATAAAAGATATTTTAAAAGATTTAACATATATCTTTTCTGTATTTTCTCTCTTTGTTGAATTTAATGCTTCTCTTACCATGTTTGTTTTCTTCAATTGCTTGGTGATTCTCGGTTGTCTGCCCATCTTTGTGTTTGAGACTCCTGATTTGCCTCCCTGTTCTGTTTATTTTGTCTGTCTCTTGTGAGTAAGGAGCATAACTTACTGTTGGGAGGGGAGTGGGAATAGCTTTTTCTCTGATACGTCCTCCTGGGGGTGCAGTAGCTACCTGGGCCACACTTCTCGAAGACTGTGGCCCACACTCATACCTTTGTCCTTTCAGCATATGTCGCTGTTGCCTGCTGTACAAGTTGCTCTAAATTCAGTGTTCAGGGTTACAACTGAGGGTTACCTCACATTGTCTCCCATCTTGAAAAATTTCCATAACTGTTCTACCTTCAAGTAACCTTCTCCAGAGCCGGGTTCTGGCTTTCTCTAGTCTTTTCTCTGTAGATTTGGTACTGTGTGCTTTCCATATTTTAGGAATTCTCCAAAATTTCTGTGTGTCAGCTTGCCATCTTGGTTTAACTTCCAGACCATTTAAACGGCTGTCTTGCTTTTTTTTTCCCCTTCTTTATTTTGGGGGATGTGAGAGGTGGTTAACTTAATATTTAGTTTGCATGTTGAAGGATGGAGAAGAATCACAGTTGCACTGGATCAAGACCTAATTAGAGGAGAACTAGACAAAGAGAAAATATAGTTGACTTTGAAATTGATGGCCTCAGTGACGTAGACTTAAATACAGTAGGTAAATGTGACTTTGGGTTTTCTTTGTTTTACCTGGAATGTATATTTCTTTGTTTTTTATATTCTATAATTAATTCATTCCATAAGGTTTCTATTTATCATATTTTTATGCTTGTGATTTAAAAAACTTAAATTTTACCACTGCGCCACCAGGGAAGCCCTAAAAAACTTAAATTTTATTTCTTTCTCTACCTATAGTTATTTTGGACTTATGTTTATTTTAGGTAACAAATCAAATGGTGACAGCATGTAAAGCATATATTACTGATGGGGGAACTAACCATGTATGGGATCAGGAAATACCAGTCGTACTAAAGAAAATTCAGGTTTGTATACATATTTTTATTTTCATAAAGTAAAGCTTTTACCATCTGGCCCAATTTTGCTTACCTTTTTCATTGACAAAGCATGTTAACTTTGAGAAAACGTTGTACAGAGTAGCATGAGCATATTAAAAAGAACTTCAGGGGCTTCCCTGGTGGTGCAGTGGTTGCGCGTCCGCCTGCCGATGCAGGGGAGCCGGGTTCGCGCCCCGGTCTGGGGGGATCCCGCATGCCGCGGAGCGGCTGGGCCCGTGGGCCATGGCCGCTGGGCCTGCGCGTCCGGAGCCTGTGCTCCGCGACGGGAGAGGCCACGGCAGTGTGAGGCCGGCGTACCACAAAAAAAAAAAAAAAAAAAAGAACTTCATTAAAATTATCTACTTCCCTTTATGCTTAGTGCTCCTGTTAGGGCATAATTTAATCCTCATCTTGTCCATGGCTACCTGTATCAGACACCTCTCATGTGCCATTTCATATGCTCTGGCCCCCATCTTTTACTCCAGCCCCTGTTAATTTCATTTTCTTGCCCTTTTGCATTGGTTAGGATTGCCATGCGTCCTTAAATAGACCTGGTAATAGTTGACATCTGATTCTGATCTTCTTTTGGAAGAAAATGCTTCTAACATTTCCCCATTTAGTTTGATGCTTTAATACATAATTGATTAGATTCAAGGAAGTTTTATTCCTAGTTTTAGTACTAGGAGATATTATTAAAAGTTATGAACGGGTTTTGAAAAAATTTTTCAGCACATATTTTTTGAGGAGCTTATAAGATTTTTCTTCTCAATCTATTAATGTTATAGATGACATTTTTAGGTTTTCTAAAATGAAACTATTCTAATATCCCTAGGATAAACTCATCTCAGTCATGGTGTAATTATCTTTTTAAAAACATTCTTAAATTCACTTTGCTACAATTTTCTTTAGGGTTTTTTGCAGCTATATTCATGAGAGAGATAGCCTGTAATTTTTCCTTTCTCATAGTGTCCTTGTTAGTGTTTCTGGCACTAAGGTCTCAGAATGAGTACGACTGGAGGAGGGGAAGGAAGTACTCCCCTCTTTTCTAGCCTCTAGAAGAGGTTGTAGAAAATCAAAGCGATCTGTTATTTTGAAAGTCTGAAAGAAATGGCCATACCAGCAAGCCTTCATCTGGAAGTGGTTATTGGCTTTCTTCATGTGCTGGTTCCTGGGCTTTGTAGAGCCTGAGTGGGAGGCTGGGACTGTTGAGGTAGAGCAAGAAAGGATGCTCAGTGCCCTCCACCTAGGACGTGAACTGCTGTGCTTGCAGGGTTGGCCCTGAGCCCTCTCATCACCACTCTCTGACCTCTGGAACTGGAGGGTAAGAAAGAGTTGTCAGAGGAAACAGAAGATGAGGAATTGCAGTTAGGATAGTTTCTCTTCCTGAAAACACTTGATCTCAACTACTGGAAGAACCAGAATCATTATGCAGTTCTTGGATTTGTTCATGTAAAATACAAAGTTATGCAGAGAGAGACCAAAGCAGCACATAAAGCAGTGGTTCTAAACAATACCAAAAGCAGCTGGTGAATCAGTTAAAGAAGGAGATAATGACAACTTCACTTACATAACTAAAACTTATGAAATGTCTGAGTCAGTGAAAAGAGGAGAAATTAACAGTGTAGATCTTACTTTTGATAACTCAGTTCCTTTGAAAAGTGAAGCAAAGGACAATTTCTTCTAAGTGTTTTCCCAAGTGTTTGAAATGCATTACAGGTGGTAAAAAAGAAAAAGTTCCTAAACTTGGTGATATGAATTCATCATTTGACGATGCAGAGGCATTTAATTCCTGCTGGCATAATTTTTATTATTGGAGAGAATTTTTCTTATTTAAATGAAGGAAAAAAAGCAGAATGTCATGACGAAAGGAGAGAGATTGAAAAGCAGGACAGAGCAACAAGGGCACAAAGAAAAAAGAAGAAATGAACTGAATGTTAGTTGATAATGCATATAACTGTGATGCAAGAATTTTAAAAATTCGAAGAAAAAGAAAAAGCCAAGAAAGAAGCAGAGAAAAAAAGCAAAAGCAGAAGGAAAATTGAAGAAGAAAGAAGCTAAAGAAAAACAGAGATGAGGTGAATTAGGAGCTGCTTGGATAGCTAAAGTGAAAGAGGAAGTTAGACAAAAGGCATTACTGGCAAAGAAGAAAAAGGATAACCAGGAAAAAAAGCCATTAAAAGGGAAAGGCAATATCAAATCATTATTTTGTACACCTGAAACTAATATAATGTTATATGTCAATTATATAAGAAAAGAGAAAGGTAGCAAAAACTTCAAAGTTCATGGAAGACCTGGAATTACTTTCCTGATAATGAGATAAAGCCAGTTAAAATGATGGAATGAGTGGAAAAACTTTGCGATAGGCTCGAACTTGCAAGCTTACTGTACTTAAATGAAACAGTCACATCACTTACAAAAGAAATAGGAATTGCTGCTCTGCCAAAACAGAAGAAATTAATGAGCAAATTAGAAAAGAGAAAGAGGAAATTGAGGCTTGTATGTGCCAAGTATCTAAGAATGCAGAGACATCAACTGTTGAAGGTGGAAATGGCAGTAAAAATTTTTCAGAAGAGAATTGATCTGCAATTGCTATTTAAAACTGTGAGCCTCTTTCCTGCTGGGACAAATTCAAGATGGAAAGTTATTGCCAAGTACATGAGCACACATTCTACTTCTGGAAGTCAAAAGAACTGCCAAAGATTTTATTGGCAAAGAACCATCTCCCAAAACTTGGCCCTCATCAGAAAGATGACATACTGTGTGGAGTAGAGCCTCAAACTGTCAATATAACACCTCAGAACAATTTGAAAATCCATGTGCAGATTTCACCTCTTGACAACAGAAGAACAGAAGCTTTTGGAATGAGCTTTGAAAATGTATCCAGTAAATATACCTGAAAGATGTAGCATGTATCAGAATTTCATTTCGTTATGGCTGAGTAATAATCCATTGTGTGGATATACCACATTTTGTTTATCCATTCATCTTTTGATAGACATTTGGATTGTTACCACCTTCTGACTATCGCGAATAATGCTGCTATGAACATTGCTATTTAATGATCTCTTTGAGTCTCTGCTTTCAGTTATTTTGGGTATATACCTAGAAGTGAAATTGCTGGATCATATGGCAGTTCTGTTTTTAACTTTTTGTGGAACCACCAAACTGTTTTCCCTAGCAGCTCTTCCATTTCACATTCTCACCAGCAATGCACAAGAGTTCCAGTTTCTCTACACTGTGCCAATACTTGTTATTTTCTCTTTTTTTGGTAATAGGTATCCTAATGCATATGAAATAGTATCTTATTGTGTTTTGATTTGCGTGTCCCTAATGGCTAGTGATGGTTGAGCATCTTTTCATGTGCTTATTGGCCATTTGTATATCTTCTTTGGAGACATGTCTATTCAAATCCTTTACTCATTTTTGAAGTGGGTTCTGTTTTTGTTGAGTTGGAGGAGTTCTTTATATATTCTAGATATTAATCCCTTATATATATGTTTTATAAATACATATTGCTTCATTTAAAAAAACTAGTTATTTGAGTATTCTTTCTATTTCTTCTTGAGACAGTTTTTGTAAGTTTATATTTTTGAGGAATTTCTTCAATTTTTCTAAAATTTGTAATTTATTGGCATAATGTTGATAATATTCTCTTACTAATCTTTGTCGTGTTATGTAATATGTCCCCTTATTCATTAACAATATTACTTATCTTCTCTGTTTTCTTAATCATTCTTGCTCACTCAATCCTCAGATTCAGGACAACCCATCCTCCTCCCAGGAGTTTATCACTTCTGTTTTCGTTGTTATTGTTATTTGCTGGGTTCCATGTTTCCCTCTCTAGTTTCTCCAGGGTTAATTTTGGGGGTGGGAGTGAGAAATCATTCCCCCCAAACTGACCAATTGGCAGAAACCAGGACTCTTGACATAGAACTTAGCAATTTATTCTCATAATTGTTTTAATATGCTTCAAGTCACTAGCCATTTACTTACTGAATTAGAAATGAAAGCTTGGTTTTCTGCATTCTGGTTTAACCTGCTTTCTACTACATCTGAAATTTTTTCAGGAAACTTTTATTGTATAGTTTTGGGGAATAATTTTCAGATGAGTTGGAGGAAGCAATGAGAAGAATTGTTATTCAGGATGTTATCTGTCCAACAGGAAGGAATTGGTTGGTGAAGAAGAAGTAATAGAAAGTAATTCCTATTAGATGGCATATTCCAAGAGGGTAGGGATCTTATCTGTACTCCTAGCATCTCAAGGAGTTCCTAACATATGGTAGGCACCAAGAAACTTTCTTTTTTAAAAAATATTTATTTATTTATTTGGCTGCGCTGGCATCTTTGTTGGCACATGCGAGATCTTCATTGTGGCATGCTGGATCATTTTAGTTGCGGCATGCAGGATCTAGTTCCTTGACCAGGTTTGTCAAACCCGGGCCCCCTGAATTGGGAGCCTGGAGTCTTAACCACTGGACCACCAGGGAAGTCCTTAAACTTTTGTTTAATAAGTGAAAAATAATCAGTGACCTCAAAGAGAGTAATGATTTTGTTTTAGAGATTGAGAGGTGGGGAGGTGTATCATAGCTAGAACTAGGTATGAGACTAGTTATATAAGCTTGAATGTTTATAGGAATCACCTGGGCAACTGGTTGAAGTATGGTTTCCTGAGTCTCACTCACAGAAATTCTGATTTAGTGGCTGAGGTAGGCAGAGTAAAGATGTCCACATCCGAATCCCCGGAATTTGTGAATATGTTATATTAAATGTCAAGGGGGAATTAAGGTTACAGGAGGAATTAAGGATGGAGAGATTATCCTGGATTATCTAAGTGGGACCAATGTAAGCACAAAGGTCCTTACAGAGTGAAGAGGGAGATGGAAAAGTGAGAACCAGGGAGCTGGCATTACGTTAAAGATTTGACTGGCCATTGGTGGCTTTGAAAAAGTTTAACATTATTTTTTTTTTAAGATGGTTTGGTTAGCTGGACATGACAGTGAGTTCCTACTGGAGCCTAGTGACAACAATGTCCTCTTTTTTTAGCCTGGTTGAACTAACCTGGTATAGCTGTAGTCAAATATTAGGATTTCAGCAATGCACCCACCAAAGAGTTTATGATCTCCTCCTGGAGAAATGACAGTTGAATGATAAATTAGTATTGCACAGTCTTAATGTTTTTTATACCTGTATGTGAATAATGCTGATTAAAAGATGCCAACTGACTAGATAGATAATTGAAAATAGACAGAGTTGATACATAATTTTTGGCCTCCTGGGAGCTCTGATTAGCCATGAAAACATGACAACAAATAGTGTATGTGGCAACTTTGATAAGGATAAGAGTTAAGGGGAAATAATGAGAATAAAGAAGATGAGACTATATTGTAAAATAGCAAAAAAAAAAACTATTGATTTTCACAGGCCTTTCAATGTGTGGGCAGAGAACTTGAATTTTTAATGTTAACAGCAGCAACCCCTATTGAGGGGTTGATGTGATCAGTTTTGTGTGAGTACAGAATTTTTGAATTTTTCACTCATAAACAAGTGTCTCACTATGTATTACACCCCTTTTAAATCTCTCATAGGACTGCATTTTTCTATTCAAGGAATATCAGACATCTTTTCACAAAACAAGGAAACAGATTTTAGAATCCTCAGGGGAAAAATCTTTTGAGGTTTCAGAAATGTATATATTTGGAAAATTTGAAGCTTTCTGCAAAAGACTGGAGAAGGTAAGCGTCGTGCAGCCACAGTTGCCACTACCAACCAACCATACCTTTCCAGTTATTTCATACTTTATGTAGCATCACTGAGAATTATTTTTCCAGATCTCTTGTCTTACTATTGATCTGACTCATCCAATATTACTCATAGGTTACTGCATTTTATTATAACTTATTTTTTCATTCCTAATTACTATCTTCTGCTAGTCGCACAAAAGCTATTGCAGACTTTCACTTCTTTTGAGACCTCAATTCTATCTTTACCTATACAGCTTGAACTTAAAGCCTCTGCTCTTAACCATTGTATCAGGCTGAGAAAAGGTATGAGTTGACATATCTGCAATATCTGGCAGAACCCAGTAGTTGTGTCATATCTGGATGTGTGAGCACCTTCTGTTTCTAGGCCATATATATGGTCTAAACATAGACATTGTATGGGCGATGTCTTTGCTGGGCGGATATGGGTTAGAAACTTCAGCACCTTTGATTCATTCATTGATTAGGACTGGCTGGAGAGGAGTGATGTTTTTCCAGGGGATACAGGGCAGCCCATATCAGAGGCTTCTTCTAGTCAACCTTTGCAAAGCCTACAAAGATATCATCTAGGTACCAGCTTCCCCATGACCCCACCATTCTGCCAACTCCCTAGGTCCTGATAACAGTTAGGAGTCTGCTCATCATTTGTTGGAAATTGGTGGGGGGCATTTCACAAGTTGAAGGGCATTTCCTATACATGCCAGGATAGGAAAATATGGGTGATGAACAAAACCAAGTTACTGAGTGGGGCTGTTTTTTGTTTGTTTCTTTAGCAGCTTTACTGAGATATAATTCACATACCATATAATGTATTCATTTAAAGTGTACAAGTCAATGTTTTCCAATATATTCACAGGATTGTGCAACCATACCACCATCTAATTTTAGAACATTTTCATTCCCACTAAAAGAAACCCTGTGCCCATTAGCAGTGATACCCCATTCTCCCCTCTACCCAGCCCTAAGCACCTGCTAATCTACTTTCTGTTTCTATAGATTTGCCTATTCTCGACATTTCATATAAATGGAATCATATAATATGTGGTCTTTTGTGACTGTCTTCTTTCACTTAGTATAATATTTTCAAGGTTCATCTATGTTGTAGTATTCCTTTTTATTGCTGAATAATATTCCATCATTTGGATATACCATATTTTACTTATCCATTCATTTGTTGGTGGACATTTGGGTTTTTCTACTTTTTGGCTATTATGACTAATGCTGCTATGAATATATATGTATGTGTTTTTGTGTGAACATATGTTGTCATTTCTTTTGAGTATATGCGTAGGAGTGGAATTGCTGGGTCAGATAATAACTCCATGTTTACCTTTATTGAGGAAGTGCCAAACTGTTTTTCAAAGTAGTTGCATCATTTTATAGTCTCATAAGCAATGCATGAGGGTTCCAATTTCTCTGCATCCTTGTAACACTTATTATCTGTCTTTTTGAATTTAGCCATCCTAGTGGGTATGAAGTGACATCTCATTGTAGTTTTGATTTGCATTTCCCTGATGACTAATGGTGTTGAGCATCTTTTTAAATGCTTATTGTCCATTCGTATTTCTTCTTTGGAGAAATTTCCATTTAAATTCTTTGCACATTTTAAATTTAGTTATTTGTGTTTTTGTAGTTCAGTTTGTAAGAGTTCTTTATATATTCTGGGTCTTAAGTCCCTTATCAGATATGATTTTTAAATATTTTTTCTCTTTCTACAGGTTATCTTTTCAGTTTCTTGATTGTGTTCTTTGAAGCAGGAAGTTTTGTTTTGTTTTAATATTTATTTATTTATTTATTTATTTATTTATTTAGGTTGCACTGAGTCTTAGTTGCGGCCCGTGGGATCTTCGTTGCAGCATGCTGGCTCTTAGTTGCAGCATACGGACTTCTTAGTTGTGGAATACATGTGGGATCTAGTTCCCCGACCAGGGATTGAACCTGGGCCCCCTGCATTGGGAGGGCGGGGTCTTGCCCACTGGACCGCCAGGGAATTCCCTGAAGCAGGAAGTTTTAAATTTTGATGAAGTCCAATTTATCAAGTATTTCTTTTGTTGCTTGTGCTTTTGGTGCCGCATCTGGGAAGATGTTGTGTGAGGCTGTTTTGTGAACAGTGAGGATTTCTTGGGGACAAATGTCCAATTAGAATGATATTGGCATGGGTCAAATGAATAATAAGCCCCGTTGGTCAGGACCTATTCCACAGAAATGTTTAACATTTCTGAAACCATTAGAATGTAAACCTGGAGGTGAGTCCTGGTTACTGTTAATTTTTCCAGGAGCGAGGGCCCTTGCTAACTTGGGTGCAGTTTTATATTTGGTAGAGTTTGCGGGCTGGACCTTAATTATTAGCCCGTGGGCAGTAAAGATCTTTGGTGGCAGGTCTAATGCTGGGCATAATGAACATCCATCTGTAAAGCAGCAGCCCAAGCATTCCTGATGCTAGATGGAGTGGGTAATAATGGACAGCTACATTAGCTACTCCCCCTGCCTTACCTCTGGAGAAGCCCTGCCTGTAGTCTTAAGGATTCAACTTCATGTCACAAAGGCTCAGCAGTCAGAGCCAACGCAGCACTCCCTAGGGGACTTACTTGAAGTGCATCCTGGTTAATAGGTTATTCCAACTCCCCTGTGCTAAGAATTCCTTGGCTGACTGGCATCTCTCCCAGGTGTAATTGGTGGATGTTGGTGTCTAGATTCTTAAAGAGGGGGCATAATAGTTACCCTGAAATGAGGCCAGAATTTTTATAATCCTCTAGAGGTGGTTACTGAACTGCCTTGGTGGGCTTCCCCTGCTGAGTGGGGCACAGCAGGGACCACTGTTGGACTACCCCTATGAGCTCTTAAATAGTTGAAGAGGAGAGACAGAAGGGCAGGCTAAGCCAGAGCCTGTTAGGGAAAGCTCAGATTCAGATGTCAGGAAGACCAAGTACGAAAGTCAAAGGACAGATAGGATTGAGCTTGGGGTTGGAGAACCAAGACCTCAGAGTTGGGCAGAGATGTTGGGGATCTTTAAGGAACAAGTGAGGAGGAAAGTGCTAGTGTGTCAGCTTAGGGTGCCTGAAATGCATCTTTTTTGGTAGGTGGAGACTTGGTGCATTGAGTGTTAGTCTGCCGTAAAGAACCAGAATTGTGTATAGTATCCCTTGTTTCTTCTTCCTGTTCCTGCCATGTAAATTTTGGTTTCCCAATATTGATGAATTTGGTTTCCCAGAGCTCTGTCTTTAGTTTTCTTCTCACCCTGAACATTTGTGGGAGAGAAGCGTAGGAGTGGGAAGCTTTGAGCATTGTTTTCCAGAGCAGGAATCAAAATGGGGAATCACTGATGAATATTAAGGAACTGAGTAGCCTGTGGACATGAAAGACTTTTTTTTTTTTTGGTGAAGTAGGTGGTGTTGGTACGTTGAGATGGAGCCAGCTGTTTCTGAAATAAAGTTTATTGTGAGGATTTTCCAGGGTTCTTTAGGGGTCAGAAGTGACTACGGTCATCTTTTAGGATTGTGGGACCTTTCCTTTACCTGAATGTGGAATTATGCTAGTGTTACATATCAGAACTATGGTGAGAGCCAGAAAAATGGTAACACTTTTTTTTTTTTTTTTTTGTGGTATGCGGGCCTCCCTCTGTTGTGGCCTCTCCCGTTGCGGAGCACAGGCTCCGGACGCGCAGGCTCAACGGCCATGGCTCACGGGCCCAGCCGCTCCGCGGCATGCGGGATCCTCCCAGACCGGGGCGCGAACCCGGTTCCCCTGCATCAGCAAGCAGACGCGCAACCACTGCGCCACCAGGGAAGCCCGGTAACACTTTTGAATCCAGTGATCCAGTGAAACTATTTTCAGAACATTCTCAAGAACAAAAAGCTGAAACTATTTAGACATCTGCAAGGGCTTTTACTCACTGTCCCTCACCACCCCACCTCCTCTTGGAAGACAAGGTGATCAGATTCTGAGAAAGGCTCTAAACTCTCTCTACTTATGGCAGAACATCCTCTGTCTTAAATAGTCTAAGAGTAGTAATGACTGGAACAGAGATTTGTCTTCTGTTTTATCTCCTCTGGTTGGTTTTACCTGAAATGATTCTAAAGCCTGTTTATTGGCTTGTTTTTTGAAAATCATTGATTCATTAAGAGTTAATTCTAGGCAAGGGTGCTAATTTCTAACTTTTAAACTAAAGTAACACTTTTCTTTTTAAGATTACAGAAATGATAACTATTGTGCAAACATATTCAGCCTTGAGCAATTCTCCCATAGAGGGAATAGACATTATGGCAATAAAATTCAAAAATATATATCAAGGGGTTAAGAAAAAGCAGTATGATATTTTGGATCCAAGAAGGACAGAATTTGACATGGATTTCTTAGATTTCATGGCAAAAATCAAGGCTTTAGAGGTAAGTAATTATACATACTTTTGATTTAGTAAAGCTGAAATGTAATCAATAGTACTGAAATTCACATATTTACTATTTATTACAAATTACTCTTGCAAATTGATCAGAAATATTTGCCAGCATGAATAATTTTCTAACCAGTCCACAAAATGTTTTCTCTTTTTTTTTAAAATGAAAAATGAGCTTATTCAATAAAAGATATCAGTAACTAACCAGAAGTCCAAAGGGATTATTGTAGCTGGGTTTATTTTTAATGTGCATTAAAAAATATATTCGATTTTTGTTGTGCCAAGGACTAGTGTCACTTTTCCTGTGTAAGAGAGATTCGTAGGCCTTTTTCTTTGCTCAGTGTGAGAAGATCTGAGAGCAGATTAGGACGATGGAACACTCTTCCCTTGGCACTGCGCTTTATGGCCACATTCTCTCTGCAGCTTAGAGGATGACTCTGAAGAGCCCCTCCTCCTGTCTGTCGTAGCTGAAGGGACACCAGAGGGATGAGACTGTAACAGGTTTCTTTCTCACCTTTTGGGCTAATATGACTTCAGTTACTCTCTTACTGAAAACTGTTAAACCAGGTGTAGCCCCAGGGAATGGTCTCCTCTTTGCTGCAGAATGTCTTGGAGACACAGAGAGGGACAAGAATATACCCTGCCCACTTCCTGAGTCTTAAATCCTTGCCAAGAAGGTGAGGAAGATGATATATTTTTTCTCATTTATTTTTTTTAAAGACTCTCTAAAAACTATATTACATGTAATTTGTGCAATATAAATTAAAAAGATCCTAAAATTCTAGCAACAACACTTTTTCTTTTTGACACAGATCTCCTTTCAGTTTTTGAAAGTTAGACTCTGATAGGAAGATATATTTTACTTTTTACTTTTACTGTTTGGTTTGGGGAGTTATATCTTGATAGCAGTGGGAATTTGTGTTTTTTTTAAAAACTTATTGCTTAAATTATTTTTATGATTCATTAATAAGATTATATGTTGTAAAGCCTTTACTGTGGTCTTAGATACAAGTTTAGCTTTCAGTAAATTTAGAGGCCATATTAAGTTTTTAGTATCTAAAAAGATATGCCAGTGTTTTAACTTTTCTTCCTTTTCCAATGTTTGATTAATGGGTGTAGTATGTATTTGTAGACAGTACCAATATAATCTATAAGTGAAAGTAACTTGCAGAGTGCTTCAGTTCCATCAGTTGGGCACCAGGAGTTTGGAGTTCACTGCTCGGGATGGTGGGAGTCTTGGAAGAACATTTTCGGCTTCTTATTCCTCCTTAGCGTGACAAAGAGGTTTCTGAGAGCAGCAGTGTTAGAAAATGACACCTGTTCACCCTGGGTGTCTATAGTGTCATTACACTGCTCTACCGACATGCTAAGAAATCCTAAATCTCCCAAAAAAATGTACTTTGTAAGGGACTTTCACTCCTTTCATAAATTCTCTAGGTCAACATCCAATAAATAATGAACGGCAAGTGCAAACCACAAATATAATTTTAATTTTTTAGTAGCCTCGTGCATAAAAGTAAAAAGAAGTAGGTGATGTTAATTTTAATGATATACTTTATTCAACCCAACATATTCAAAATATTATCATTTTAACATGTCACTAATAAAAACCATTATGAGATATTCTTTTTTCATACTGTCTTTGAAGTTTTGTGTGTATTTTACATTTATAGCACATCTCACTTAGAAGTAGTGACATTTTAAGTGCTCAGTAGAAACTTGTGGCCAGTGGCCACCATACCAGACATTGCAGTTCTAGATGCCTAGATGGTAGATGTATTTAAGGCTCATATTTTGATTCTGTAGGAGACTCATTCATTGTTGTTTAACAAAACTAATCTTCTCCTTAACTCAAAAAATCATTCAAACATTAATATTGCATTTCAGGTACAAATACAGGCATTTATGAACAGTACTTTTGGAAAAATTTTGTCTTCTCAGCAGGCTCTTCAGCTGCTTCAAAGGTATTTATAATGCATTAAGCAGTATAGTTTCTAGGTGGGATAACTTTATATCTGAAAATAACAATTTCAAAAAAATTTTGGAAATCTCTCCTATGTAAACTTTAAAACTTAAAAACAGCAATCTTCCAATTACCATTAAATAGACTGGTGAAAATTGAAATACAGTATGATATTTTTTCATTTTCATTTTTCATTGCAGTTTTTTGTAGCGAAAAGTCTTTCAATAAGGAAATGATTTCACATTTTCCCCCAGCTATGTATTATGTTAAGGTTAATTTCGTGTTATTGGAAAGGGAACAAATAATGTTTAATTCTGCATACTGAAAGGATTTCTAACAGTGAAATTATCTAAGAATAGTAGGTCCCCAAACTTTCTGTTTTCCCTCCTGAGTGCTTCTGCAGCTTCCTTTCCTTCTAGTCCTGACAGTGGTGCTCCCCTAAAGGGCAGGAAAGCCTGGATTAGAAGGATGGGCTGGACCAGAAGCCATTTCTTCCAGCTCAGGGAGGGCTCATTACCCATGTTAGGGACTGTTTTGAAATTCTCCCCTGAGAGCCAGTGGATCTGGGTTTGGGTCTGACTTTGGGTTTGGATCTGACTTTCCCATCTCTCTAATGCTGGATCATACCTGTGAAACCTTACCTCATGAGACCATCATAAGAGTTGAAACAGACATAAAATGATTTTGATGAGTGACAGTACTGTACAAACAGATGGCAGTACCATTTTCTTGGCAATTTCTCTGTCTCTGTCTCTCTCTTTTTACCTATGGTATGCTGGTGTCAACTCATTTTATTATCAGAAAGTTATGGTTCTAGTACTTCCTATGCATAACTTAGTCTCTTAGTGGAAGTGACATTTGGCTGACAAAATCATTATATCATTATGCCTATTTGGGATGACATGAGCAGTAATATTGGCAGGGGGACAGTCAATGAGCTCCCTTCCATCTTTGCTAAGCCAGCTCCCCACTCATCTTTTTAATCTCAGTTCAGATGTCACTTTTTCAGGGAAGTGACTTCCCAAACTTGGTTGGGTTCCCCTGTTACATGCATTTCTGGCACCCTTGTAGTTTAAATAATTATTTATGTCACTCCTGACTGATCTCTACCTTTTCCGTAAGGTAATCATTGGCTCCAAGAGGGCTGGAACCACACCTGTCTTGTCCATCACTGTAATCTAGGGCAATGCATGAGGCCTGGTGTGAATATTTGTCAAATGAGTGAATGGATTTTTAGGATTGCAACAATTCTTAAGTGTGCTTCTCATTTATTTTTAAATTATTCACCCTCAATTGCTTTTAGATTCCAAAAACTGAACATTCCCTGTCTTAAATTAGAAATAAACCACACAATTGAGCTTATTCTTCAGTATTATGTGGCTGAACTTGAAGCTACTAAGAAGGCAAGTATCATGTTTATAAATAGAATGGTACTTCAGTACAAAAAGAAAAAATATTCTGGAGGTATTTGCCATCATTATCTTGTGCCAAGCTTATCAGACAAATCCTCTCTCTGCTGAATATCTTTGATGCTCCTCTCTCTATGGGAGAAGGTGCTGACAGTGTGTGTCCCTGGACAGCCAGATCACACCCCTTTGCTCTTAGGAACTGTCTTTTTATGACAGCATTCATGTATGCATGGGAAAGCCCGTTTAAGTTAATATTTTGGGGTATCAAAATATGGGCTCTGGAGAATATTATGACAGATATAATGGAGCTGTGCGCTCCTGCTTTATTTTTTAATTTTTTTTTAAGATAAGAAGTGATTTATTAGAGTGTCCCTTGTGGTGCGGTGGTTAAGAATCTGCCTGCCAGTGCAGGGCACACGGGTTCGAGCCCTGGTCCGTGAAGATCCCACATGCCACGGACCACGCATGCAACTAAGCCTGTGTGCCACAACTACTGAGCCTGTGCTCTAGAGCCCGTGAGCCACAACTACTGAGCCCACGTGCCACAACTACTGAAGCCCGCGTGCCTAGAGCCCGTGCTCCATAGCAAGAGAAGCCACTGTAATGAGAAGCCCGCGCACCACAACGAAGAGTAGCCCCCGCTCACCACCACTAGAGAACGCCCGCGTGCAGCAACGAAGACCCAACACAGACAAAAATAAAATAAATAAATTTATAAAAAATTTAAAAAGTGATTAATTAGAATAGGACGCTTGTGAGGCTTGCAAGTGGGCGGGCCAGAGGGTGCCACGCACAGAGAACTTATTGGGCAACAGTTTTATAATTAAAGGAAAAGTTGGGAGGGGGAGAAGACCACCTTCTTCCTCATTTTTTTAAAATTTTACTTAAAAAAATTTTTTTTGTTGGTGTATAGTTGATTTACAATGTTGTATTAGTTTCAGGTGTACAGCAAAGTGAAACAGTTATACATATACATATATCCACTCTTTTTTTTTTCTTGATTCTCTTCCCATATAGGCCACTACAGAGTACTGAGTAGAGTTCCCTGTGCTATACAGCAGGGTCTTATTAGTTATCTATTTTATGTATAGTAGTGTGTATATGTCAACCCCAAGCTCCAGCTTTTGAATACATCCTTAAAATTGGGGATAAAAGTTAGAAAAAAGTATACATGTAATGGGAAGTAAGGGTTAAGAGAGAATTAAGTGTCATATATTGTAATCATCATAGTTTTTGAGCCTCAGGTTGATATCTCTGGAGTGCATTTATGTATTTATTGACTACCTCTTGTGTATAAAACATGTGAATAATGGTAAAACATCAATACAAATATAGCTGTATATATTTTTGCCTTTTCCATTGTATTGAATTTCAAACATTAATGCCAGACCTTTAATTACAGCTTTATCATTCTCAAAAAGATGACCCACCTCTTGCTCGCAACATGCCCCCTATAGCAGGAAAGATCCTTTGGGTGAGGCAGCTCTATCGCCGGATAAGTGAGCCCATCAACTATTTTTTTGTAAGCCAATAGTTAAATTTACAGTATGTGGATCATGGTGGTTTTTAATACAAGAAATATATTTTATCCTGTAACATTTGTGTCCAATAAAGTAGCTAGAGCTAATTCTTTTACTGGGAAAAGGAAATTTAGTTTACAAATATGCTTGAGAGAGACTAAGCCAATTCTTTCATGTTTGGTAGATAATCCCATTTAATTATAGTTAATCTCTAAGGGGACGAATCTTAAAAATTTATGACGCTTAATACACAGGACACTCTCTTTTGTAAAATAATTGTTTAGAAAATAATAGAACACAGGCCTAGTACTGAAACTTACTTCTATGTGTGGACGGATAGGTCACTGATATACATTAGTGAAGGTGAGGTTGCACTCAGAGTATATTCCTGTGTATTGGACTGAGACCAAGAGCAGAGTATAATAGAGTACATTCATCCTCTGTGTCCTTAAGACTATTAGATCTCTGAAAAACACCAGAATAGTCTTAAGCCTTGTTGGCATTCTGAAATTGTCAGTTTGTCTTCTCTTTTTTGTTGTTGTTGTTGTTTTCTGTTTGTTTTGCTTTTTTTGCTTTGTTTTTTAAAAAGACAGAGTAGCAAAGCAGAGTTGGTTTGCCTGGTGTTATGTCTTAGGCCTAAACATGGAACAAAATAGCTACAAAACAACAGTCCTGCAAATAATTTTATTATTTAAGCATTATCAAATATTAAGTTTTTGTTGTTTCCGTTTGGCTGCTATCATTTATTTTATTGTTCTCAATATTAAAAAAAAATTAAAACGGTGACCTTAGACAAGAGGCCAGGATGGGGACTCAATAGTTTATTGACTTTACAGTGACAGAGCAGAGATTGTCCTGTTTTTGATAATGTGTGAATCAAAACAAAAAAATGTTCAATTTCTTCATAAAGAAATTTGGTTTCTGTTCTTTGATATACATTTACTTTTTTTTTTTTTTTAATTTGGAGAGGAGGGAGGGAGAGGGAGAGACGGAGGGAATCTATACTTACTTTTTTTTTTGGTGCTGGAATTTAGGAATTTGCCGATAGTCACAGTTCAAGGAAAATCAGTTCATTGTATCTTGCCCAGAAAAGTGGGGAGGGAACAGATAATTGGAGGTGGAGACTTTCAGTGCCTGGGACCGGCTGTAGGCCTAGAGACCTCTCTTTTTAAATCCTTTATTTCCTTTTCCAGTTTCCCCTTTCTACTGATCAGGTTTCCCTACTTCCATCTGTAGCTTGTCTGGCCTTCCTCATCTCTGATTTTTGTCTGAGGTAAAATCTAAATGGGTAGTATCACTATTTGATGTCATTTAAAATGTAAATAGCTTTACGGTTTGGGTAAGAAAACCAGACTTTAAAAAATAAATCTTTGTTTTTCCCTTAAAAAACAGAAAAACTCGGAAATTTTGTCAAGTGCGGAAGGCAAAGCTGTCATTCGTCAGTATAATAAAATTTCCTACGTTCTGGTGGAATTTGAGGTGGTCTATCATACAGCCTGGATCAGAGAGATCTCGCAGTTACAGTATGGTGTGTGTAAGACTGCAGTGACACTACAGAGCGGGTGTTAGGAGATTTGAATGAGTTTGTGGTTCTGGAGAATTTTTACATCTTTTTTATATAACTGTATGATAGTTAAATTTAGATTTGGGAGGATACAATTATTTATTTCTTTACAGTTAATAATATTCTGCTTTTACAAGCAGAAATTGTCATGAGCTTAAAGTTGATATACTAAGATTATGACTTTCTCCTGTAAAACAGTATTTAAAAGTAAATAACAAGACTCCTTATTGATATTTCTCCATATATTAGGAAGGTTTTTATATCCAGTTTTACCATGCTATAGATTCAAATCACAGTCCTAATCAGAGGAGAAGGAATTGCAGCTTGCTTGTCTTCCTTCCTTTCTCCCTCTGGCCTCCTTTCCTCCCTTCCTTCCTTCCTCCCTCCCTTCCTTTTTTCCCCACCTCTCTTCCTCCCTCCCTCCCTTTCTTTCTCTTCCTGTAACTGAATTTAACTTCAGTTCTGATCTCCATTAAATTAAGATTATTAGGGCTGTGTTCAAGTACCTCTGAGGGGTGCCAACGTGTTGGGAAGAGTTAAGTGTGAGGCGCGGGGGTGGATGGTTTTAAGCCATCATCCATCTATGCTGGCGTCACCGGGGATGTTGTTGTTACTGTGTGGGCTCAGTTGTTGGTCAGTTCAGGTTCCTGCTTTGTCTCATATTTACCTTAATCTCTTATTCGTAACCTTGGTGGAACCCTGACTGTGTCCCCTGGTAGGAAAGTTTCTCCCTCCCGCACCGAGATCTCCACTTCAGCAGAGCACAGAATTGCAGGCATAGGAAGCACAAATTCCGAGGTCGGGTCACTGGGAGTGATGGTGAGAGGGGCCACTCCTACTTCTGACTCTTGGTTCCAGACCCATGTACTTTAGCTGTTGGGAACACAGCACTCTCTATACAGGCCATTGATCCACTGCATGATTGCATCCTGGAGGACAGGGCTTCAACCCTGCAGGATGTCTTTCCAACTGGCACCTTAGTTAAGCCTTAAATACACCACTTCTCTCAGGCGAGCTGTTTCTGGGAAATGCACATGGTAGGGCCCTATGGATCCTAATGAAAACCTGCTAATGGAGCAACGGTCTCAAAGGAGCATTAAAAGAAGGTTATAATTCACATTATAGAAGAGAGCAAAGAGCATTTTTAGCAATTGAAATATGGAGCATGTACTGTTTTGCTTCTACAATACTATGCACTTTTCTAAATTGTTTTTGTCCTGCTGATTTTTCCTCTTATCTGCACACATTCCATAAAAAGTTCAACAATCCCCTGATCTATAAAGCCCTTCTTTATTCTTCCTGGCCGATAATAATGTCTTCCTCCTCCAGAGGCCCCCCGACACTTTATCATGACATTTGTTGCTTTATAGATCTGTCTTATCTCCCCTACACATTCCAGGAATACTCTCTGTGTCTGTTTCATCTTTGTGTCCTTTCAATAACAGTCATAGTTAACATTTATATAATATTTATCATATGCCAGGCTGTGTCTAAGCACTTTACATATACAACCTCCTTTGATTCTCATGGCAACCCTCTGAGGAGTTATTGTTATCCTCATTTTACAGATGAGGAAACTGAGGTACTGAGAAGTTAAGTAACTTGCCCAAGATCGCAGAGCTAGGAAGTGGCAGGGCCAGGATTCAAACATGCCTTTCATGTGAACACAGGCTAGTGGAAATGAATTGCTCTGGAAGGCTTCTTGTTGTTATATTGATGTAACTATACTTAACCATATAGAAACTTGGAATAGTAATTGGAGAACTAGTATTGGCCTCCTTTTGATTTGCTGTATAAAGTTTCTCTAATGATGATTCACATAGAATGTTCACTCAGTCCTGGAGCAGACTTCCTGGCTGTCATTATTATTAGTGGTCTTGCTGACCATTTTGTCCTGTCAAGGAAGCTCAGAACTGCCTTGAGGAACACAAATTTCATTACTGGAATGTCCCAACATTATTTTGGAATTTACTTGGGAGGATAAATGATTTCTAGCCAAATTTTTAAAAGATTCCAAATGAATTGGGTAAAGTTTTTAGTTGAAATCTTCATGAAACCAGCATCATTAAGAATCATATCAAGACTAATTTTATTTGTTGAGTAAAAGTCAACTAACTTCAAAGAGATATACAATCTATTTTGTTTTACTAGAAATTTGATGCGGCCATAGTCTGTGAAGTAATGTGAGGCTTGGAAGATGCATGTCAAATTCTCATGTTATCAGTGTTTGTTAATATAAAATGCAACTCAAGCTGGCACATACTAGTCTATAAGTGTGGTATTATTATGCCTCTAGAAGTAATTCATGCTAGGATAACAAATGATCTAAGGCTATTCAGCATGAACCATTTGGGATTATGTATTTCAATTCTCAATAAAAAACATATCTGAAAGTGCCTATTTATATGAATGATGTTCATATAGTAACTCAGATGTAGGCTAAAAAATATCTTCTACATTCTAGGAGTTCACAACTCAATGGTGTTTAATAAATATTTCTTACTGATATTGAGCGTAGTTACTGATTTAAGTCAGATAAACCTCCTTAAAGAAGCCACTTTGGAGTTAGGTGTAGAAAAGTGTTTGAAATCTATGAAGTGTGTCATATTTTGTAGTTGGGCACATCTTCCAGTTCTCTCTTCCAGAGGTTAGATCACAATCCATAAAAATAAACTGACATTGTATTACAGCCCTTTTAGACCCACTCAGAAAAGTATCGCAGTTCATAGCACAAAGGCTAACCATTCTTGGTCCATTTTTACCTCTCTGGATCTGATTTTATAGTTTGCAGATACTCTGCATTCGTTTATCTAGGTTTTGAGCACTGACTGTGTATCAGATACTGTGCCTTAGCACCTGGGATATCCAAAACTATTGTTCTATTCTTAAGAAGTCAGTAGTTCAATGGTGAAGACAGGCATGTAAACAGGGCTGGAAGCAGAAATCTAGAATAAGTTATGTCAATAATTGTTTATTTGTAGCTTTGCAAGCCACACTTTTTGTGCGACATCCAGAAACAGGGAAGTTGCTGGTTAATTTTGACCCCAAAATTTTGGAAGTTGTTCGGGAAACTAAATGCATGATAAAAATGAAGCTGGATGTACCAGAACAGGCAAAGAGATTGCTAAAATTGGAAAGTAAATTGAAAGGAGATAAGTTGTACTTGCAGGTAAGATGGATTCTATTTTCTAGTTATTTTGAAAGAGGTTTTTTTGTATTTTTTTTTAAAGAAAAAGATACCTTTGTAGTTGTGCTAACAGAGCATTGGGGAGAAATTTGTTATTATGTTGATTCTTTTAATTTTTTCAGCTTTATTGAGGGTTAATTGACAAATAAAATTGTAAGATAATTAAAGTGTACATTGTGATGATTTGATATACATATATATTGTGAAAGGATTCCTTCCATCTAGTCAGTTAACTAACACATCCATCACTATATATATATTGGTGAGAACATTTAAGTTCTACTCTCTTAGCAGATTTCAATTGTACGATAACGGTGTTATCAACTAGTCACCATGTTCTACATTAGATTCTCATATCTTGTTTGTTTTATAGCTGAAAGTTTGTACCTTTTTACTAATACCTCCCTATCACCCCTACCCCTGACAATTACTTTTCTACTCTGTGTTGGATTTTTTAGATTCCACATATAAGTGATATTATACAGTTTGTCTTCCTCTGTCTGACTTATTTCACTTAGCACAGTGCCCTCAAGGTCCATCCATGTTGTCACAAATGGCAGGATGTCCTTCTTTCTCATGGTTGAATAATATTCCATTGTGTATATATCACCTCTTTATCCCTTCATCCATTGATGGCTGGTTGTTTCCATATCTTGGCTATTGTGAATAATGCTGCAATGAACATTGGAGTGCATATATATTTTCAAATTAGTATTTTTATATTCTTTGGATAAAATCCCAGAGGTGGAATTGCTGGATCATATGGTAGTTCTACTTTAGTTTTTTGAGGAACCTCCATACTGTTTTCCATAATGGTTGCACCACTTTACATTCCTGCCAACAGTGCCTGAGGGTTCCTTACTCTCCACATCCTCAGCAGCATTTGTTATTTGTTATCTTTTTTTGATAATAGCTATTCTGATAGTTGTGAGGTGGTATCTCACTATGGTTTTGATTTGCATTTCTCTGGTGATTAGTGAAGGTGAACAATTTTTAATGTTCCTATTGGCCATTTTTATGTCTTCTTCAGAAAAATGTCTATTCAGTTCCTTTGCCCATGTTTTAACTGGATTGTTTCCTATTGAGTTTTGTGAGTTCTTTATGTATTTTCGATATTAACCCCTTATCACATATATGATTTGTAAGTATTTTACCATAGGTCATCTTTTCATTTAGTTGACGAAAACAAGATGAGGAAGTTTTTTAGTTTGATGTAGTCTCACTTATTTATTTTTGCTTTTGCTGCTTGTGCTTTTGGTGTTAAATCCAAAAAAATCATGGCCAAGACTTTTGTCAAGAAGTTTACCCCCTATGTTTACTTCTAGGAGTTTTATGGTTTCGGGTCTTAAATTTAAGGCTTTAATCCATTTTGAGTTTATTTTTGTGTACAGTATAAGATAGTGGTCCAGTTTCATTCTTTTGCATGTGGCTGTCCAGTTTTCCCAATATCATTTACTGAAGAGATTGTCATTTCACCATTGAATATTTTTGACTTCTTAGTGTACTCTTGGTTGTTTGTAAATGAATTGACCATATATGCATGGGTTTATTTCTGGGCTCTATTTCTGTTCCATTGTCGATTCTTGATAGCATTAAAATACTGACATGCAAACAAAAGGGAAGGAAGTGAAAGGATTATCAGGAATCAGATTTAGACTTCTGGATAACGACAATGATAAATAGTGAGTTTAAAAAATTCTTAATATTATAATTTTATAGATTAAGTGCATTATATTTGATAATATGTTTAATGATACTAGTAAGATATAAATTAATGAAGTAGGATGACTGTAAAATGACATGAGTGGAAAATGATTTTCAACATTGTGCTGTAAAATGGAGCAACAACAAAAAAGATCAGAGTATTAGAATAGAGATTCTCAAAACCATTTTTTAAAAATAACAAGCTTTTTGTAGTGTATATATGTCCATGCCAAAAAAAATAACAAGCTTATTGAGATATAATTCACATACCATACAGTTTATCCATTTTAAGTGTACAATTTAATGGTGTTAGTATATTCACACACTTGCACAATCATCATCAATTTTAGAACATTTTCATCATTCCCAAAAGAAACCCCATATCCATTAGCAGTCACTCCCCATGTTCCCCCAACTCTACATCTTCCCCTGGCAACCACTAATCTACTTACTGTCTCTATGGATTTGGCTATTCTGGGCATTTCATACAAATGGAATCATTCAATATGTGGTGTTTTGTGATTTGCTTCTTTAACCTAGCACAATATTTTCAAAGTTCATTCATATTGTTCCATGGATCAGTACCTCATTCTTTTTTATGTTTAAATAATATTCCATTTTGTGGTTATACCACATTTTAGGCATTCGTTCATCAGTTGATGGACATCTAGGTTGTTTTCACTTTTTTGCATTATGAGTTATGCTGCTGTGAACATTTGTATACAAGCTTTTGGGTGGACATATGTTTTCATTCTCTTAGGAATATAAACTAGGAGTGAAATTGCTGGGTTTCGTTAACTTCGTAACTCTATGTTTAACCTTTTGAATAACTGACACACTCTGTTTTCCAAAAAGGCTGCATGCATTATTTTATATGTGCACCAGCAGTAGATGATGGTTCCACTTTCTCCACATCCTTGCCAACACTTGTTACTGTCTGTCTTTTTCATTTAAACAGCATTTGGATGTGAAGTGGTATTTCCATGTGGTTTTGATTTGCATTTCTTCATGGCTGTTGATGTTGAGGATGTTTTCATGTGCATATTGGCCATTTGTAGATCTTTGGCGGAGTGCCTATTTGAATCGCTACCCATTTAAAAATTGAGTTATTTGTCTTTTTTATTATTGAGTTGTGAGAATTCATTATACATTCAAATCCTTTATCAGATATAAGATTTGCAGATATTTTTTTCTGTTCTGTGGGTTTTTTCATTTCTTTTTTTTTTTATAAGCCAAGCAAATTAAGAATGGGTTTTTTTAAAAAATATTTATTTACTTATTTGGTTACACTGGGTCTTAGTTGCAGCAGGTGGGCTCCTTAGTTGCGGCTCCAGGGCTCCTTAGTTGTGGCTCACTGGCTGCTTAGTTGCAGCTTGCCAGCTTCTTAGCTGTGGTACGCAGACTCCTTAGTTGTGGCATGCGAACTCTTAGTTGCGGCCTACATGTGGGATCTAGCTTTCTGACTAGGGATCAAACCTGGGCCCCCTGCATTGGGAGCGCAGAGTCTTATCCACTGCGCTACCAGGGAAGTCCCCTCTTTTAATTTTCTTGATAGTATCCTTTGAAGCACAAACATTTTAAAATTTTGATGAAGTCTAATTTATCTCTTTATCTTTTGTCCCTTGTGATTTTAGTGTCATTTCTAAGAAATCATTGCTGAATCCAAGGTCACAAAGATGTATGCATATGCTTTGTTCTAGGAGTTTAATAGTTTCAGCTCTTACCAAAATATTATATACATATATATACACACACACATATATATATATTTAAAAACCTGGACTTCCCTGGTGGCGTAGTGGTTAAGAATCCGCCTGCCAATGCAGGGGACATGGGTTCGATCCCTGGTCCAGGAAGAGCCCACATGCTGCGGAGCAACTAAGCCTGTGCGCCATAACTACTGAGCCTGCATTCTAGAGCCCGCGAGCCACAACTACTGAAACCCACGCACCTAGGGCCCATGCTCCACAGCAAGAGAAGCCACCGCAATGAGAAGCCTGTGCACTGTAACGAAGAGTAGCCCCCACTCACCACAGCTAGAGAAAGCCCATGTGCAGCAAGGAAGACCCAATGCAGCCAGTAAATAAATAAATAAATGTTCCCTTAAAAACCTCAGAGGAACGTTGGCATTGTGAAAACTTGGTTTCAGCATCAAAAGCCCTAGGTTTTCGTACTGGTTAGTTGCGACTTTACATGACTGAATGTCAAAGTACTGTTTATAAATTGAGGTTAATATCACATGCGTTGAATCTTACAGGATTTTAATTAGTATTGAATAATATTATGAAAGTCAAAGTCCTTTGCCAAGTGTCAAGTCTAAATAAAAGTTCAACTACAAGTAAGAGAAAAGGAGGAAAGGAATTAATAACTTTGAAACTATTAAGTAAACATTGCAACAGTTTAATATTATTAATTTGGGGAAGAATTAACTTGAAACCACATCTCCCATCACAGTGCAATAAGTTACAAAATGGTAAAAAATTGATCATCATGGTTCATCTGTAAAAAATATCTAAAAGAAAATAGAATAGCTTTGTGTGTACATTTATTCTGATTCAAGAAAACAAGTGTGGCATCAGTGATAAGTATGCTGTAATATGTCAGAAGACAGGGAACAGAAAGGGTGAAAATGTGTAATGACAGACATAATGAAAAAATAATTGTCCAAACCATTTTAAACAGCATAAATCTAGAAAGACAAATAATAATTATGAAAAATGTAAATCTAGGAATCTCCAGTGACTTACTGTTTAAAGGGGATGCTCAGGTAATTTACAGGTGAGGAAAAAGTACAGCAAATTAGTATAGCCTCCATCTTTCAGGGCTATGAGGAAACAGGTAAAATGAAACCTTCCGGGTATGAATCAAAATATGACTGTTGCTTTAAAATAAAGTAAAACATGCCATTTTGACTTTTAACAGGGTCTTCTGCAGTACTATGATGAGTTATGTCAGGAAGTGCCTCCTGTGTTTGTCAATCTGATGACCCCTAAAATGAAAAAGGTTGGTAATATTGAAGGTTTATATTGACTTCCCTGTCGTTTAAAATTAGATTCCAGCTCTATAGATTATGGATTTTAGAACATATATTCTTGCCAAAACCCTCTTTCTAGTTCAACTTTATAGCTCTATTTTCCCTACAGGATGATTTCTTGTCTAAGTTTTGTTGCCTTTGAAAAACAAATAAATCTAAATAATGAGCACTTTCTAAGAATCCATGATTGCTTTATGGACAGCCAAAGATGATTAAAAACAAAATGTCACCTTTACTAGGTATAATGGAGGGGAAATAGAATTAAGGAAATACAGCCTATAATATTTCCAGGTAATAAAAGGCAGCCTTTTTTATAAATGCAGATGCTCCTTTTTAATAATGGAAGCTGTTTTTCTCTTTTTCTAGGTGGAATCTGTGTTGAGACAAGGGCTCACAATATTGACATGGTCATCTTTAACACTAGAAAGCTTTTTTCAAGAAGTTGACTCAGTTTTGGATATGTTCAGTCAACTCTTAAAGAAGGTATGATGGATACATTTTTAAAAACTACATACATTAATACTCAGGCTGTAAGTAATGATTTGATTATCTATGAAAGCTCTTTAAAGGGTGTGACTTTTAACTAAAAGAACATCCATTACATTAAAAAAAAAAAAGTTTTATGTTTCTTTAACTGATTTGGGGCCTTTTCATTTAGGGTTGCCTTGTTCTTGTCCCCAAATTACCTTGCCTTTAATATGTTAAAATGATGGTTCAACTCCATGGCAGGATGGAGTGCTTACATTTTAAGGCATCTAATGTTAATTAGATGAGGTAGTCATCCAGTTGGAGACTGTCTATTGATTTCTGATACGTTTGCTACATGCAACATGCGTATCTTTTTAGATGTGCTAGTCTGTCTGTGGTGGCAGCATAGTGTTATAGACAAAACCCAGAGGCTTGGGAGTCAGATAAACCGAGGTAGGATTCTTTGACTTTCACCAGCTGTGTGTTCCTCCCTGGGTTACTTGACTTATCTGAGCCTTGGTTTCTCTAGCTGTAAAACTGAGATAGTAATGATTCATGGGCTGGAATGAGGACTGAAGGCGATAACACATATGAGGTTATGGCACATGTTGCTGCTGAATTAAACTTCAGTTTCATGTCAAGCACAGATGTACTCCTAAAATTCCCACCAAATTATGCTTGGCTCAGGATGCAAGTTTCCAGATATAGCCCTCTAAATCAGTTTATAACTCAAGGGCATTTTGGATGAAAGAGGATTTTTCTTCTATGTGTGTTTTCTCATTGGTAGATCAATGACTTGTGTGAAATGCATATTGATACAGTTCTAAAGGAGATAGCCAAAACAGTGTTAATTTCCCTGCCGGAAAGTGGTGCTACCAAAGTAGAAGATATGTTGACACTCAATGAGGTATGCATTTATATATTATATTTTATACATAGAAATATTGGCTCATAAACCTAAAATGTGAATTTGCAATCTAAAAGTAGAAATCTCTGTCCATGGCATTTAGACATTCTGGGGGCTTTTTGGACATCCTCAGCTCCAAAGACTCATAAGGTATCAACAGCTCAAGCCCAGGGTCACATCTTAGACATTATCTTAAAAATGTCCTCAGCCTCATGCTGGAGTCCCCTTGGGTCCTGTCAGTGCTCACTGCTCTTCTTCCTCTGTGCATGCTCCCAGGGCAATATCATCTACACTCATGGTTTTAACTACCACATCCTTTCCCCTTAAGTCACCCGTACACCTGGGCGTCATCCAGCCTCCTTTCCTCACTTCCATCCCCAAACCCCGTTCAGTGTTTTAGGGCTTAGCCAGGTTTTGCCTCTTACTAAGATTCTGCTTGAATTGCCTCTTCTTGTCCATACTACCCTTTTCTTAGGTCATGCTTTTATTTATTTATGTTTTGAGCAGAGAAAGGTTTATCGCACGGGCCATGCAAGGAGAACGTGTAGCTCATGCTCAAAAAGCCTGAACTCCAGATCAGGCTTTTAATACTCATTTGAGTTTAGCATGTGATGTTGTGATCTAACTGGTTTCTCTGCCCCCATATTTGGCCCCATCATATCCATCATCCTCCACCTTGCCACCAAAGCTGATTGTGGAAACTCCCCAGCTTAAATCCTTCAATGGCAGTGGCACCCACCTAACCTCCTCAGCATTACATTATATTGATCTTATTTGATTACCTGTTTATCCTCCATTGGCTCAAAAGCACAAAGACAGGAACCCTGTCTAATCATTTTTGAGGCCTGGCACATAACACAGTCTTTCTCAAAAGCACTCACTTTTATGTTTTGTTCAAAACATAAAGTGAAGGCATTTTTTCTTTCTTGCCTGCCTTGTGCTTCAGCTACACCCACCTCGCTGGTTTGGGTCACCTTGCTAATGTCCTTTTCAAGACAACCAAGGACGGCTCCATCTCAAGGGATCTAACCTGACCCATGGGAGACAGGTGCCCTTGCCTCTCTTTCTATGGAAATGCAGCTTCTTCTTCCCAGGACACCTTTCTGTGCCTTTTGGGCAGCCAGCCAGCCTCTTGTTTCAGGACTACTTAGGCATGGGGAAGCCCGTCTATTCCCAGATTGTAGAGGTCATGGATCAAGGTCTCTGAGTAGCTCTTTTGAAATTCCCTTCACTTATTTCTACCAAATCTCTATCAATGATCAAACTTCCCTTGTATAACCTCAAGGTGGGCAATGTGCTGAGGGTTACCTCCCCTGCTACCTTTGGATAAACTGCCTTTTTCATGATGTGTAGGATCTTAAAAGCATTTGTTCTCAGCATTGGGACCTTGGCTGTAACGGAGACAGCACTAAATGACCAATTTTAACATCCTGTGTTCAGAGTATGCAAGTTTAAAATGATTATCTCTTCCTGGCCATTTTTAAAAATCATTGTTAAGCTTTTTATCCTTAAAGTCTATTTTGTTTGCTATCAGTGTAGTTACACCAGCTCTTTTTGGTTATTATTATCCAGATATATCTTTCTGTATTCTGTTATTTTCAACCTTTCTGGGTTCTCCTATTTTAGGTTTTCTCTTGTAAAGAACATTTAGCTGGATTTTGTTTTTAATCTACTCTGAAAAATCTCTTTTTAAAAAATTGGTAATTTTAGTCTATTCACATTTATCCTATCAATATATTTGGGTATACTTCTACTCTCTACCCTCTTACTTTGAATTTTCTATTTACCCAAATTTACTTATCTGTTTCTTGAAGTTACCCTTTATTCTTTTTCAAATATATGTGGTCTTTTGTATAATCTTCTTCCTTTCTCTTTTTAAAATCGACTTCTTCATTTAGATATTTAAACTATATTTTATAACAGTCCCATTATCTAAGAAATTGGAGGTCTAATTCTGCTCTTTGCTCTCTCTGTCAAATCTTGCTCAGGGTGGCTGTCTCTTCATGTTTTTAATATTTTGGATTGTGAGCTAATTTGCACATGTCTGTTTAGTTGAGAACCTGTCTCTTTTTATTTGCTCCTGTGTGGTACCTAGGAGTTTTAGCAACTCAGTCGATAGTTTGAGTTACTTTCTCAGACAATAGAATTTCCAAAACTCCAAGGTAGTATAGATATAATCTCAAGTCCTAAACCTGTGTGAGGTGAGCTAGTGGTTGTAAATTTCCAAGGCAGATGTTGTCCGTCTACCCCAGAGCCTCAACCAAGATCGCTAACTGTGCTTGAGACCGCAGCCCTTGATTTGCCTGATGACATGTGGGGGGAGGGGAAGGGTTCCAACCTCCTACCCTTGTGAAGGGATCCAAGGCCTCATGTGGTTTTTTGGTTACGGGAAAAAAACCTACAAAAGTTGTAGCTTCAGCTTACTTTTCATTTTAGCCCTATGTCTTTTTTTTTTTTTTTGAGATATAATGTGTATACAGCAGATTGCACAAATCTTAAGTGCACTCTTCAGTGAATGTTTACATATGACACACCCTTGTAACCTTCTCCAAGAGCAAGATTTTTTTTTAAAGATTTATTTATTATTAATTTATTTATTTTTGGCTGCGTCAGGTCTTAGTTGTGGCATACAGGATCTTTGTTGAGGCATGCGGCACGCAGGCTTCTCTCTAGTTGTGGCACGTGGGTTTTCTCTTCTCTAGTTGAGGCGCACGAGCTCAGTAGTTGTGGTGCACGCGCTTAGTTGCCCCATGGTATGTTGGATCTTAGTTCCCTGACCAGGGTTCGAACCCGCGTTCTCTGCATTGTAAGGTGGATTCTTTACCACTGGGCCACCAGGGAAGTCCCAATCCAAGAGCAAGATATTGAACATTTCCTTCACTGCAAATGATTCCCCCCTGCTCCATTCCAGGCAACAAATATCTTCCACCCCAAAGTAATCACCATTTTGGCTTCTGTCACTGTATATTAGCTTTACCTGTTTTTGAACTTCACATAAATGGAATCATGCAGCATATTTTCCTTTTTTTTCAAAGTTTTTTTTTTTGATGTGGACCATTTTTAAAGCCTTTATTGAATTTGTTGTAATATTGCTTCTATTTTATGTTTTGGTTTTTTGCCCACGAGGCATGTGGGATCTTAGCTTCCCTGACCAGTGATCGAACCCGCACCCCCTGCACTGGAAGGCAAAGTCTTTACTACGGGACTGCCAGGGAAGTCACACACTTACTCTTTTTTTTTTTTTTTTTTTTTTTTTTTTTTGTAGTACGCGGGCCTCTCACTGTTGTAGCCTCTCCTGTTGGGGAGCACAGGCTCTGGACGTGCATGCTCAGCAGCCATGGCTCATGGGCCCAGCTGCTCCGCGGCATGTGGGATCCTCCCGGACCGGGGCACGAACCCGTGTCCCCTGCATCAGCAGGCAGACTCACAACCACTGCGCCACTAGGGAAGCCCCACACATATTCTTTATGTCTGGCTTATTTTGCTCAGGGTCTGTGAGGTTCATCTTGTAGTTGTGTGCGATAGTGGGTTCTTTCATTCTCATTCATCGCTGACTAGTATTTAAATTTCTGAGTTTATTACAATTTATGTATCTGTTCTACTGTTGAAGGCATTTGGATAGTTCATAGCTTTTGATTTTACACTGAGCATTCTTGTACATGGTTTTTTTTTTTTTGTGAACCTAAGCACCTATTTTGGTGGGTATATTCTCATAAGTGAAATTGCTGGGTCATAGTCATAGATCATGAATATATTTAACTTTCGTAGAAACTTTCTTTTTAGAGTTGATGTGTTTGAATTAGGAACCAAACCGGTTCACACTTTGCATTTGATTCATATACCTCTTAAGTTTCTTTTATCATCTCCCCTTTCTTTGCTTGTACCTTTTTTATTGCAGTAAAATCTACATAACACAAAATTTATAATTTTAACCATTTTTTTAGTGTACAGTTCAGTGGCATTAAGTACATTCACAGTGTTCTGTAACCATTACTGTCATCTGCTTCCAGAACTTTTTATTGTCATGTACACAGGAACTCTGTAACTATTAAACAATAATTTCCCATTTCCCTCCCCTCCACCCCAGACTGTGGTAACCTCTATTCTACTTTCTATCTTTATGAATTTGCCTATTCTATGTATGTCATGTAAGTGAAATCATACAACATTGTCCTTTTGTGTCTGCCTTATTTCACTTAGCACAAGGTTAATCCATATTGTAGCATGTAGCAGAATTTGATTCCTTTTTAGAGCTGGATAATATTCCATTGTATAGATATGCCACATTGTGTTTATCCATTCATCTGTTGGTAGACGTTTGGGTTAGCTATTGTGAATTAAGCTATTATGAGCACTAGTGTATTATTATCTGACTCCCTACTTTCAATTCTTTTGGGTATATACTCAGAGTGGAATTACTGGATCACATGGTAATTCTATGTTTAGCTTTTGAGAAATCACCAGATATTTTTCCACGGTGGCCATACCATTTTACCTTCCCACCAGCAATGCACAACAAGGGTTCCAATTTCTCCACCTGCTTGCTGACAGTTGTTATTTTCCATTTTTAAAAATGAAAGCATTTTTCATAATAATCTGAATGGGTCCGAAGTCTCATTGTGGTTTTGATTTGCCTTTTCCTAATGACTACTGATGCTGAGCATCTTTTCATGTGTTTATTGGCCATTTGTATATTTCTTTGGGGAAATGTCTATTCAAGTTTTTTTTTTTGCCATCTTCCTTCTTTTTTTTTTTTTTTTTTTTGCGGTACGCAGGCCTCTCACCGTTGTGGCCTCTCCCGTTGCAGAGCACAGGCTCCGGACACGCAGGCTCAGCGGCCATGGCTCACGGGCCCAGCCGCTCTGCGGCACGAACCCATGTCCCCTGAATCAGCAGGCGGACTCTCAATCACTGCGCCACCAGGGAAGCCCCATCTTCCCTCTTTTAATGCTCTTCATTTGTTGAGGATATGGGATCATTTGTCCTATAGAATTTTCCATGTTCTAAATTTTGCTGATCATATCCTAGTAGTATGATTTAACATATTAACATATTCTTCTATCCCCTGAGTTTCCTGTATATTTTAATTAGCTTTGGAGGACTGATTCAGTTCAGGTTCAATTACTTTTTCTTTTCCTGGCAGAATAGTTCACAGGTGACACTGTGTACTTCCTATTGCATCACATCAGGAGGCACATTTTATCAGGCTGTTTCCCTTTTCGTGATATTAAAATTAATTAGTGGGCTGAGGTGCAGTCAGCTTTATCCATTATTATAAAGTTTCCCACCAACCTTTCACCTGAAGAGTTTAGCAGCCTTTATTATTGCCTAGAGCTATTATTGTTGCCTAGAGATTGCAAAATGTTGATTTTCTAATTCTAGCATTTATGGATAAAATATTTCTATAAAGAAGAAATTTCCCTCATTATCTGGTTGGTTACTGTGAAATAATGTTTGTACAGAAAAGTCAAGTTCAATGCTTCAGTTTTTCTTTTATATACCAGTTTTCAAAATAATGAGTTGGCTCACTAGCAACTTGTAAAATACCCATTGCGGTTTAAATTATTTAAAGATCATTATGAATATATGGATTATTATATATTTGAGGGATTCAGTCCATTGCAGTCATTATTCTTTTTTATGTTTAAATTTTCTCATCTTTGTCCAGTGGAATTCTACAGGCTGGCTTCTGTGTTTTTGATATGACTCCAGTAGTCTTTGAAAGCTTTCTTGCTTCCTGGAACCGTAGGAAATCTTAGGCTTATCTTGCACATTTCCTGCCCCAGATCTGGGATTACTCATTTTTCCAGTCAGCCCTCATTCCTTTCAGTGTTACTTGTGGAAAATGGTATTTGGAGATCACAACCTAGGTGCTAGGAAAGGCACTCATTGTTAACTTTTAGCTATTCTTATAGTATTATTTCTGCATCTCTAGCTAATATACTTGGGGTACTATTTCTTGAGTTGGCAAATAGAGTCTGCCCTATTTCCTGGGCTCTGTGTTATTCTAGGAGGGAGAGCCCTTCAAATGCTGTATGGTTTCTTTTTCACCAATTAAAATTTTCCAAAAATGTCTCCTGTTTCCTGCCTGGGGATGAGGGGTAATTTCCTCCTTGTCATTTTCTTCTCACTCATTCTAGAATCTGACTGTATATACTTCATACCAGGTCTTACTTATAAACGAACAGCATATGAAGGAGTAGGGAAATTTCTACATTGGTTTCCTTCATTTTGTCCCCTTTACAATGAAAATCATTTCTATTGGTGTGTGCACATAACTGTTCCGACACTATCCACTGCTCAGTGAGGTGAAATTCACACTACCAAAGAAAATTTACTTTGAACATACGAACAAAAAACTTTCATGTGCATAGAAAAAGAAATAAATCACACAAACAAGGCAAATTAGGATAGATTAAAGGTGACTGAGTGTGAATGTGGTTTTTACATTGATGGCACAAGTCAAAATACAGGAAGTGGAACTTTGAAGAGCACCTTTGTCAATCAGTATGCCCCAGTCACTTGCCCTAGAGGGATCTAAGATCTAGTAACACATGGGCTGCCTTCCTCAAGCCTATCACTAGGTGGACCATTACAGTGAAGACAGAATAACATTTGTAATGACAAAGCAAGTTGGATAACACTTTGGGCAGAAATCAGTTTTGGAAACTTGCTATATATAATGCTAATTTGGGGGGACAAGTTTAGTTTGCACTAACCAGTGGTTTCAGACAATACTGGGAACCACGGCTATTTGCAGTAATGGCAAGTCCTCCTTATCTTGGAGCACCTAATAATGGTTGCAGGACAGATTATGTTAATTATTAAAAAGCTACCTTGTGTTAGCTTCAAATCTGTCCTTCTACTCTATGATGCTGGGGATGGGACTCTGCAAATTACATTTATCCTTGGCCAGCTGGCTCCCTTTTAGGCTTTGCAGTGGCGGCGATAGGAGGCTGGACAAGAGAGAATGGGCTTGCTCTTTCCTGTTTTGCCTCTTGTTGCTGACACCTTTACATGAGCTCTAGCTCTTCACCCTGGCAGTGGCCGTTAGTTCCAGGCCCTAGCTTTTTCCAGCCTTTCCGGAATCAGCCTTGTGTGCCTCTCAGATGTACCAGCTTCAGGAGGTCTCTCTCTGAGCTTCTGAGCCAGCAGCGCTAGCCAGGCACCTCCCTCACTTCCCAGTTCCAGGTTCCAATAACTGCACCCTCCTCCGTGGGCTCCCCCGCACCCTAGAACGGGCACTGCTTCCTGCGGTTACTGTCTCTCTGTGACCTCTGTGTCCCTTTTGGCCTTCTTGGTCCTTTAATAGCTGTTTAACCAATTTTTTGTATTAAATTCTCTCGTTCTGTCTGTTAAAATAGCTGGTGTGGCATCTGTTTTCCTTATTGGACCCTGATTAACATACCTGTATATTGGTAGATATACAAATGGAATAGAAAATTCAGGGAAATATTATGATCCAAGTTATGATAGGAAAACACCAGGAAATACATGAAAGGGTATTAAAAATTCTATCAGCAAAATCACCCTGGCTCCATGGAGACAGAAAGTAGATTAGTGGTTGCCAGGGCGGTGGAGATGGAGCAGTGGGGAGTGACTAATGAGTATGGGGATTCTTTTGGGGTGATGAAAGTGTTCTGGAATTAGATAGCAGTGATGGTTGCCCAGCTCTGTGAAGATACTAAAAACCAATGAATTGTGCACTTTATAAGGGTATATCTGTGTTATATGAATTATATCTCAATTAAAAAAAATAGGAACACACCCCTCCCCACCCATAAAATCAGTTTGGCTGCCTTCCGGTCCATCCCCGGCCCACTCCTTGACGTTGCAGTCTGTTCTTCACTGACTTGGAAGAATGGTCTTATTAATCTTCAATGGCTAGTTAGTCTTCCCAAGAAGAGATGCTTTACTTTGTGTGGCCGCAGCTGGTAGTGACACCATATAGAGGCAGTTTTTGCAGTCTGTTGTGCCATGGCATTATTTTGCCACTTGTTAAACAAAAGAGGATGGCTGGGCCACTGGGTCACCAACTGAGACAGGAAATTTCCTTGCAGTGGAATGTGTACATCTAAGTTGCTTACTCCTGGCTTTTATGGCAGTGTGAGCTGTCATGGTTATCTGAGATGATCTAATTCACCAAGGACCAAATGTGAGTTCTTTGATCAGGGTTCAGGTACTAGGATGGAGCTGGGAATATTGTGTATGGGACAGTGCCAGTGAAGATCCCAGCAAGGTGAGACACCTCAGGAGTTGCAAGGTAGAGAGTCATCAGCACTGCTGGGGATGAAGGTACCAAAGAAGGAAACAGTGCTTTCAGAATCCAGTAAAAGTGGGAACCACATGGAAGGGCTCATCCCGTAGGAGCTGAGTTTGTGAAGAGACACAGCCTCTACCAGAGATGCAACCCTACTGTCCTCTACCAAGGAGGGAGTGAGAGTTACCTGCCCTACAGCTCTCCTGTCTTCTGCTAGTGCTTCCCGTTGGGTCAAGCCCAACTGGAAGTCAGAGAATAAGGGAGCCCCAGGAGGCAGCTTCCCTCTGCACAGAGCAGGGCAGAGAAGAGCTGAGAATGGGTTGCAGGGGGCAAACGGAGAATAACCAGCACCTGGAGTGCCTGGCAAGATGGCCTTGACAGAGTTGCAGGGATTATTTATAGTTTTCTGAATTAAAGTCATGTAAATAGTTTGCACAGGCAGAGCTCTTGGTACATTGCTGACTGCTTCTGCATCCAACTCTTCTTTCCTTCTGGTTCCATGGAGAAAGTTCCCACCTCTTTTCAAAATTGAGGTTCTCCACACACAGGCTCTAGATTCCATGCCTTTTTGCCTTCTTGGCAACCTTACTCCACCAGTCTTTCTTCCTCTTCTAGGTCTTCAGCTTTGTCCTCTCTACGGGACCCCTCCCACCAGTAGTCTAATATACTCTCCCCTTTTCCTCGCCAACAAACAAAAACATTTACACATCTTCTTCATCTCTTATTCACAACTAAACTTCTCCCAGTGCTCACACATGCTGATTTCACTTTCCCATCTCTCATTTCGCTGCTCCATTTTCCCCCCAGTTCCTGCTTCAAATTATTTCTGGTACTACCTATTATTTTTGACAACTTTATTGAGATATAATTCACATACCATACAATTCACCCATTTAAAGTGTACAATTCAATGGTTTTAGTATACTCACAGAGTTGTGCAGCTATCACCACAGTCAATTTTAGAACTGTTCATCACCCCCAAAGAAATACCATACTCATTAGCAGTCATTACCAGTTTCCTCTCAACCCTCCTAGCCCTGGGCAGCCACTAATCTACTTTCTGCCTCTACAGATTTGCTTATTGTAGGCATTTCATACAAAGGGAATCATATAGTATGTGGTATTTTGTGACTGGCGCTTTTTTCACTTAGCACAGCATCTTCAAAGTTCATTCATATTGTCCCATGTATCCATACTACATTTCTTTTTACTGCAGAATAATAGTGCATTGTATGGATGGACCACGTTTTAGTTAGCCATTCATCAGTTGATGGACATATAGGTTGTTTCCACTTTTTGGCCATTGTGAATAATGCTGCTGTGAACATAAACGTACACGTTTTGCAAGGACACGTTTTCATTTCTCTTGGGTGTATATTTAGGAATGGAATTGTTGGGTCATATGTTAACTCCAAGTTTAACCCTTTGAAGAACTGGCAGACTTCTCCAAAGTGGCTGCGTTATTTTACATTCCCACCAGCAGTGTATGAGGGTTCCAAGTTCTCTGCATCCTTGCCAACACTTATTATTTGTCTTTTTTTTTTTTTTTTTTTTTTTTTTTTGTCTTTTTGATTATAGCCTTCCTAATGGAGTAAAGTGGTATCTCACTGTGGCTTAAATTTGTATTTCCTTAATGGCTAGTGATGTCGAACACTTTTTCATGTGCTTATTAGCCTTTTATGTACCTTCTTTCAGAAATGTCTATTCAAATCCTTTGCTCATTTTAAAATTGGATGATCTGTCTTTTTATGTTTTAGTTGTGATAGTTCTTTATATGTTCTAGATACTAGTCCCACATCAGTTATTTTACATTCCCACCAGCAGTGTATGAGGGTTCCAAGTTTTCTCCATCCTTGCCAACACTTATTATTTGTCTTTTTTTTTTTTTTTTTTTTTTTTTTTGTCTTTTTGATTATAGCCTTCCTAATGGAGTAAAGTGGTATCTCACTGTGGCTTAAATTTGTATTTCCTTAATGGCTAGTGATGTCGAACACTTTTTCATGTGCTTATTAGCCTTTTATGTACCTTCTTTCAGAAATGTCTATTCAAATCCTTTGCTCATTTTAAAATTGGATGATCTGTCTTTTTATGTTTTAGTTGTGATAGATCTTTATATGTTCTAGATACTAGTCCCACATCAGATTACAAAATTTTTCTCCCAGTCTGTGGGTCGTCTTTTCACTTTCTTGATGGTGTCCTTTGAAGCCCCAAAGTTTTACATTTTGATGATGTCCAATTCATCTATATATTCTTTTGCTGTTGCTTTGCTTTGGTGTCATATCTAAGAAAAATTTGCCTGATCCAAGATCATGAAGATCCATGCTTATGTTTTTTTAAAGCGTTTTATAGTTTTTGCCCTTACATTTATTTACTTTAAAAAATTATTTATTTATTTTTGGCTGCTTTGGGTCTTCGTTGCTGCGTGTGGGCTTTCTCTAGTTGTGGCGAGTGGGGGCTACTCTTCGTTGCGGTGCGCGGGCTTCTCATTGTGGTGGGTTCTCTTGTTGTGGAGCATGGGCTCTAGGTGCATGGACTTCAGTAGTTGCGGCTCACAGACTCTAGAGCACAGGCTCAGTAGCTGTGGCGCAAGGGCTTAGTTGCTCTGCAGCATGTGGGATCTTCCCGGACCAGGGATCGAACCTGTGTCCCCTGCGTTGGCAGGCAGATTCTTAACCACTGCGCCACCAGGGAAGTCCCTGGATTGTCCTTTTTAAAAACATTTCTCATTTTCAACTTTGACATCTTCATCTCCTAGGCTTTCAGGCTTCTTTCTTTTTGCCCATATGAATGGGACTGTAGATCTCTGTGTGTGAATGAGTCAGGTAAGGTCAAAAACTTTGAATTTGGGACTTCCCTGGCAGTCCAGTGGTTAAAACTCCACGCTTCCACTACAGGGGCGCAGGTTCGATCCCTGGTCGGGGAACTAAGATCCCTCATGCCACGTGGTGCGGCCAAAAAAAAAAAAAGACTTTGAATTTTTTTTCTTTCTCCTTTTCTTTGCTTGAGACTTAGAAGCTGTCTCAAGCTGCTTTTAGCCATTGACACTTTGGGGTCTGAAACATTATGCTATTGGCCACTATCTCTAGGTATTTTCAAATGGCATTAGAGTTTGATAAGTTGAAGTCATATTAATAAATTTCACAGTAGTTTTAAGTATCGGGAAATTAATAGTCATTTCTTTATTTAATAGACATACACAGAAGAATGGGCTGAGGTTCTAAACCATAAAAGTAAGCATGTGGAAGAAGCTGTCAAAGAACTTATATCAATATTTGAGACTATTTATGAAGTTAAATACAGTGGGAAAACAGCAAAACAGTTACCAGGTAACGTGGCTGGTTACAATGTTTGAATCACAAGTGTTACAGGTACGTTCTCAAGTAGGCACCTTGTGCGTAGCAGGCACCAAAATTCCAGACTCCTAGAAGGAGAGCAGATGTTCAGCATAAACCACACCGTTTGCAGTTTAGGCACAGTGAGCCCTTTTTATGAATTAGGGAATGGTGGGCACCCCTCTGAAATCCAAGTTCATAGATACTTACTGGGGACCAACCTTGCAAGCAGGCCTTTCCATGGATAGCAGTCTCTGGCCTGCTATGTTAACTTTTTTTTTTGGTACAGCATTCTCTCATGTTGGCTGTCACACTGTGTGGGGATGGCATCTAGTGAGTAGAGGCCAGGGATGCTGCTGAATATCCTCCATGGCATAGGACAGCCGCAACAACAAAGCATGTCAGTAGTGCTGAGGTTGAGAAACTCCAGCTTAAACAAGTATTCGCCGCATCTCTTCTTTCTCTGAGAGGTTTTCCACTTAGTTTAAGTAGTTTTCTTCAGAAGTATCAAAAACACAAACATGTCAGCTTAAGATGGCAAACCCAAAAGGTAAACAGGTATTTTAGAAAGAGAGCCTGTAAAAAAAACCCCTCTTTAAATGTTTCTTAATTCTAGATACTAATACAGAGTACAGTATATTTAAAGAGTGTATTTCTTAATAGAATGTTAATTCTGTTGAGATGGGTGATTTAAATTGAATTCAAGGGTGATTTCCCCCAGCAACAAATTTTAAATTTTTAAATTAAGAATTTTTTTAAGAAGGAGCTTCCTAAGAAGGTTTGGTTATATAGAATAAACCAAATGCCAAGTATTAACTGTTATATTTTTGTTTTATCTTTTATCTATAGAACAGAGAAAACATGTTGTTTTTGGAAGTGAAACAGAAGAGGGTGAAAGTGCTGATTATGAGACTAATATTGTGCCTGAGGTTGATGTTAATGATAAAGAAGATGAATTTAAAAAGGTATTTATTGTAAAGCAACCGGATGCAATTTCACAGTATTATGACTCATAGGATTGTACTAATATTGTGCCTGAGGTTGATGTTAATGATAAAGAAGATGAATTAAAAAAGGTATTTATTGTAAAGCAACCTTATGCAATTTCACAGTATTATGACTCATAGGATTGTAGATAACCCCAGATGGTGTTTTTTTTTTTCCAGGCAGTTCTGCAATCAGTCTGTGTGGATTTATAACCAATTGGATTTATAACAAAATCCAGAAAATATAATTTTCAGTTCTGTACTGTAGCATCTGACAAGATACAGCAATCCTTACAGTTTTCCCCAACACTGTCAACTTTTAATGCTATTCTGTCAATTACAGTTTATATAGTTATCTCTCCCTATTGTGACTGACCTTGTTTTCTTATGTAGTAAATGTCACTTCTGGGATTGTAATGCCAATCCATTTGACTCAAAGTGGAGAACTTTGTTCTCAGTTATTGTTTTTAATAGAATTACCTGTATTGCAAGACCGGATTTTGATTCACATGGGGTCCAGGGATCTGCATTTTTTATTAACACTGTGGACTCTCCCACAGGAGAAACCCCAGGTGGGCAGATTCTCACATTATGCTGAGCTGTGTTGAGAATGAAAGTTGCGTAGGAGACACGGGGATTCTTCATCCTCCTTTAGGCCTTCTGGTCATGCATCGACTCTAAATGCCACTCCCACATTTGTACTAATTCCTGCTTTTTGCGGTACGTGGGCCTCTCACTGTTGTGGCCTCTCCCGTTGCGGAGCACAGGCTCCGGACGCGCAGGCTCAGCGGCCATGGCTCACGGGCCCAGCCGCTGCGCGGCATGTGGGATCTTCCCAGACCGGGGCACGAACCCGTGTCCCCTGCATCGCCAGGCGGACTCTCAACCACTGCGCCACCAGGGAAGCCCCCGTCAGTTTTCTTTTAATCCTCCATACTCATCTTTCCATTCTTTCTCCATTTTACATTCTTTTACACTCTCTAACCCGCACCCTAACACAGTCTTGGAAATAAACAGCACACGGTTGTTTCACTTTCACCTTCTGGCTCAAGGATGCTATCACTAATTGATTGGGAAACACCTTCCCGCTGAGTCTAGATTTTAGCTATAGATTGCTTCTCAGTAGCATGCACCCGGCAGCCACTATCAGTTGGTGGGGGTCAGCAGGAGAGTTCTTCGCTTCCAACTGCATTCCCTTTGACACTGGCTGGGGTCCTTAGAGCAAGACTGAGTACCATCAGAGCCTCTCAAAATGGGGGATCACTTAGAGCTGCATCAGTGCAGACATCTCCTAAACAGCCTCTGCCTCTCAAATCCATCTTCCACATCGCTTCCGCAGTGGTCTAACGTAAACATCTGATTATGTCACGCCTGCACTTTAACCTGGTAGTTGACCAACCTGATCATATTCCTCTTTGTTCACACCTGATAAGCCTCCCTTCTGACCCAACTCAACCTGACTGGCCCACCCAGACTCAGAGGGTCAGGGTGTAGGGTGGAGAGGAACAGTGTGGCCAGAGCCTCTGGCTCCAGATGTGTGAATCACTGTGCATGCAAGACGTAGTGCCCAGATTCCTGCCCAGGCTTAATATTTATTCTGTGCTCTGACCAATAAATGTGGCTACTTCTTCTCTGGTGGGAAAGAAGGGCTTGCAGAGAGGGACAAACCATGGTGCCAGGATGGTGGAAGTTTCATCCCATATATTTTGGTATCACACATTTTAAAATATGTTTATCCACCAAGCTGAGATTTTTGAGGTTGGAGACTACATATCCTCTTGTGCCCACACCTCTAAGCATTGAAAAGTGCACCACACTTAAGTGCTTCAGTTTTGTTGAGTGAATTATTGAATATTGAGCAAACCAGGATTATTTTCCATTAGCTGTTTTTGAATTTTGGCTTTTGAGTAAGGCCTTATAATTTGTTAGGGTGTTTATGAAAGCACACTTTTCGTGTATTCTTACTTGCTTAAAAAAACAAGTAATTTAGGATTGAATTCATTTCTACAATATAATTGAAATTGTATAGTTTATTATTTTTCATCTTTTGCATGTCACTTCTAATATTGTATTATTGCTTTGGGGGTGTTAGAGTTTTTATTTTTTGTACCAAATTTAATATGATTTCTCATTACAGGAATGTAAAGAGGTCTACGCTTTTTTCTCTCATCAATTACTAGACAGTCTTCAAAAAGCTACACGGTTATCTTTGGACACAATGAAAAGAAGAATATTTGCTGGCAGGCAAGTTGAAAATATGTTAAATACGTCTGGTAATACTATCACAACATAACGCTAAAGCACTTTTTATTTTTATTAAGTAATTTTAATAATTGTAAAATTTAAAACACGGCATTTATGAAAAGACTGTATAAAAACGAGTGTAATACTGCAAGAACAGTGATAAATGAACAGCCATGTTCCTAGCACCCAGGCCAAGACAAAGAACACTGAACACTACCAGTACCCTTACTGGTCCTTCCTCTGCTCACCCAAAGGTAACCACTCTCCTGAACTGGATGTTTATCATTGTCTTGGTTTGCCTGACAGTTTACCCCATGTTTGTATCATTTAATTTGCCTGTATTTGAACTGTGTTCGGTATTGTTTTTGAGATGCGTCTATGCTGATATACTTTATTTTCACTTCTGTATAGCTCGAGTATACACAATCTGTTTTATCACTTCTACTGGTGGTGGTTGTTTGGGTTGTTTCCAGTTTGGGCTATTGTGAACATTCTTGTGCATGTCTCCTGCTGCACCTGCTAAGAGTGGAATGGCTGGGCCCTGGGATGTGTGCATGCCTCAATTTACCAGGCAGTGCCTAGCATGAGAGTGCCCATGGATCCTCATCCTTGCACACAGTTGGTGTCGTTCAATTAAAAAATTGCCAGCATATAGGGTGTGAAATGGCGTCTCACTGGGATTTAAATCATTTTCCTGGTTACTGATGAGGTTAAACACATTTTCATGTTTACGAGCCATTTGTGCTTTCTCTTTTTAAAAATTCGGGGCTTCCCTGGTGGCGCAGTGGTTGAGAGTCCGCCTGCCGATGCAGGGGACACGGGTTCGTGCCCTGGTCCGGGAAGATCCCACATGCCGCGGAGCGGCTGGGCCCGTGAGCCATGGCCG